>NC_134354.1:451543925-451843925 GCF_048569485.1 Anomaloglossus baeobatrachus
TGGGAGCACTGTTTGCCTTTCTATAGTTAGTCCAGCTTTGGGCTGCCTGCTTCACAGGTATGCCCTAGCTGTGTATTCATGGATTCATTTACAATGTGCTCCTATGTGCCTTGTGTGTGGTGAGGGTGCCACCTGCTGGCATCCACCACCTGTCTCTGCTTTTTTATACATTGTCTATTTGCTATTATGCTCTTGTATTAATAAAATTCAATCTTTTTGCAACTCAGTCGTTGTACAGATTCTTCTCTTTTTTGTTTGAAAGAAAAGGCAGCATGGTCACGGCTGAGCAGGATGGAGACTCCATAGCTCAAAATTCTTCACATTTTAAAATCATACCGCAAAATAATGGTAATGAACTTAGGGGTACTTTGCACGCTGCGACATCGCTACTGCGATATCGTTGGGGTCAAATCCAAAGTGACGCACATCCGGCGCCGGTAACAACGTCGCAACGTGTAAAGCCTAGATGCGCCAATAAACGATCGCAAAAGCGTCGAAAATTGGTGATCTGTGTAGCGTCGGTCATTTTCATATTGTCGCACCAATAGGAGATACGATGTTGTTCCTCATTCCTGTGGCAGCACACATCGCTGTGTGTGAAGCAGCAGGAGCGAGGAACATCTCCTTACCTGCCTCCACCAGCAATGCGGAAGTAAGGAGGTGGGCGGGATGTTTACGTCCCGCTCATCTCTGCCCCTCCGCTTCAATTGGCCGCCTGCCGTGTGACGTCGCTGTGATGCCGCACGACCCGCCCCCTTAGGAAGGAGGCGGGTCGCCGGCTAGAGCAACGTCGCAGGGCAGGTAAGTTCGTGTGAAGCTGCCGTAGTGATAATGTTCGCTATGGCAGCTAGCACAAGATATTGCATGTGCGACGGGGGCAGGTACTATCACGCTCGGCATCGCTAGCCGATGCTAGCGATGTCGCAACGTTCAAAGTACCCCTTAGTCTGCTGGAAGATTTGGTACTCGACAGTGGAGAGGAACATCAGGAGGTAATAAATTCATCAACAATAGACACCCCCGCTGAGCCCAGACGTTATCCAACATGAGAAAGAAGGGCTCCATCGAGGCTTATTGAAGAAGTGTAAAGGGTGCTTTACACGCTGCGATATCGTTAACGATTTATCGTCGGGGTCATGGTGTGTGTGACGCACATCCAGCGTCGTTATCAACATCGCAGCGTGTAACACGTACGAGCGACCGTCAACGATCGCAAAAATGGTAAAAATCATTGATTTTGGAGGTCGTCCAAACACCAAATATCGTTGTCTGGTGAGTAACGAGGTTGTTTGTCGTTCCTGCGGCAGCACACATCGCTGTGTGTGACACCGCAGGAACAAGGAAACTCACCGTACATGCGTGCAGTCGGCAATGAGGAAGGAAGGAGGTGGGCGGGATGTTCGGCCCGTTTATCTCCGCCCCTCCTCTACTATTGGGTGGCCGCTTATTGACATCGCTATGACGCCGAACGACCCGCCCCCTTAGAAAGGATGCGGTTCGCCGGTCACAGCGATGTCGCTAGGCAGGTAAGTGCGTGTGACGGGTGGAAGCGATGTTGTGCAACACGGGCAGCGATTTTCTCGTGACGCACAACTAATGGGGGTGGGTACGCTCGCTAGTGAGATCGCAGCGTGTAAAGTACCCTTAATTATTTTTCCTGATTTAAATTGACCAAATAAGGCAGAATGGACATGCGTCATTCTTGGACGCTTTTCACATCGTTGCTTTGTCAGTGTTTTTTTTTCTTCTAGGTTGTTAAAAAAAAAAAAAGGAATGATGTAACGTTCAATGATTGTATCTGTCTCTTTAAGAAATACCAGGTCTGGTGAATTGTGGGTAGGGACAGGAAGAGAGATGGAAAAAACGTTTTAGTTTCAGTTTAGACCATGCTGATGAAACTGTTATGCTGTATGCTGGAGAGAGAAGTAGAAGAATAAAGTACAGTTAGAATTTACTCTCGTTGATTCCTTATACCGTGTGGACATTACACTGCCCAAGAGTAGCATAGTGTCATGCTCCGTTCTGTGCCGTCCCCGACCATGGACCCCACTGGCCATGGGGACTCGGGGCATCTCCGCAGTGTCACCAGGGCTGGAACGGCTTCTGTCCATTCTGTACTTACCATTTCCAGCAAGCTGACACAGCCCACGCATGCGCCATGCTTTCCTGTATCCACAGTGGCACTGCAGAGCCCTGATTGCACTAGGGATTATGTGATCTCTGACTCCTCCCCTCCCTCTGACATCATCGCAGATCCTGTTAGTACAGAGCTGTTTTGAGTGCAATTCCCTCTTAGCCTATTGCTGAGCAGCCCTGTGTATATAAAGCACCCTCCCCTTATGGGAAGTGCTTGGGCAACATTTCCTATCCTTAGGTATGTTGTCAGTGTAGAGGTCGCACTGTGTACCTTTTCCAATGCCTCTTACTAATATGTTACATAGTTACATAGTTACTAAGGTTGAAAAAAGACCTAGGTCCATCTAGTTCAACCTTCCTCCACCAGTTCTACATTTGGTCACTAAGTCATTTATAACCAACAATGTTGTGTGCACTGAGGAAATCATCCAGCCCTTTTTTGAAAGCTGTTATAGTATCTGCCATTACTACCTCTTGTGGTAGGGTATTCCACAGTCTGACTGCTCTAACTGTAAAGAACCCTTTCCTATTTAGCTGTCGGAATCGCTTTTCTTCCACTCGCAGTGAGTGCCCCCTGGTCCTTAGTATTGTCTTCGGAAGAAATAAGTCATGTGCCAGTCCCTTATATTGACCACACATATATTTAGACATATAAATGAGATCTCCTCTGAGACGTCTTTTTTCTAAGCTAAACATATCTAACTTTTTCAACCTGTCATCATATGGGAGGCCTTCCATTCCTTGTAGTAGTAGTCTAGTTGCCCGCCTTTGAACTGACTAACTTCTGAATGTCCTTTTTAAAATGTGGAGCCCAAAACTGAATCCCATATTCCAGATGTGGCCTTACAAGTGATTTATAGAGGGGTAATAATATGTTGGGATCGCGGGATCTAATCTCTCTTTTTATACACCCTAGAATCTTGTTTGCTTTTGCAGCTGCTGCTTGACATTGAGTGCTGCTGCTCAGCTTATTTGTAATGAGAATACCCAAGTCCTTCTCCAGTTCTGTAGTTCCGAGTTTACTTCCATTTAATGTATACGCAGTTATAGGATTACTCCGTCCTAGGTGCATTACTTTACATTTATCAACATTAAATCTCATTTGCCAAGTATCTGCCCATTCTGACATCTTATCCAGATCATTTTGTAATATTATACTATCAAGGTCAGTTTTTAATATCCTACATATTTTGGTGTCATCAGCAAAGACTGACACTTTACTATCAATCCCATCCACAAGGTCATTAATAAAGAGATTAAAAAGAATTGGTCCTAGCACAGATCCCTGCGGCACCCCACTGCTGACTATGGCCAATTTAGAGAATGTTCCATTTATGACTACTCTTTTTTTCCTATCTTTTAGCCAATTCCTTACCCAGTTGCATATAGTTTCCCCTAGTCCTTGCTTCTGGAGCTTTAGTATAAGCCTATTATGTGGTACAGTATCAAATGCCTTTGCAAAGTCCAAATAAATCACATCAGCTGCATTACCAATATCCAGGTTTGCACTTACCCCCTCATAGAACCCCAACAGGTTGGTTAGACACAACTTATCTTTCATGAAACCATGCTGTCTGTCAGTTATTATATTTTTTTCTGCAACATATTTTTGCATCTCATCCCTTAAAATGCCCTCAAAAACTTTGCATACTACTGATGTCAGGTTTACTGGACGGTAGTTGCCTGGATCTACCCTCTTACCTTTCTTAAATATCGGTACCACATCAGCAATCCTCCAATCCTGAGGCCCCAACCCTGTTACAAGCGAGTCTAAAAAGATGAGATACAGCGGTCTGTCAATTACGGAGCTCAATTCCCTCAATATTCGTGGATGAATGCCATCTGGCCCTGGGGATTTGTCAATGTTTAATTTACTCAGATGTAGGCGTACTTCTTCTTGTGTTAAATTAATTATATCGGGTTGTGAACTTTGATTTTTCACTTGTTGAATGATGCCTGGTACAGTCAGTTCCTTGGTGAACACAGATGAGAAATGCCTATTTAATATCTCAGTCTTTTGTTTGTCCTCTATAACTAACTTGTTATTATATTTTAAGGGGCCAATACTATCCTTTGTTTTCCTTTTGGCATTACTGTATTTATAAAAGATTTTGGGATTTATTTTAATGTCATTGGCGATTTTTGTTTCAGTAGCTAGTTTTGCTTGTTTGATTTCTTTTTTGTATTGCCTATTGATATCTTTATACTCCTGCAATGCTATTTCTGTATTCTCAGCCTTCAAGATTTTAAACGCCCTTTGTTTTTGTTTTATTATACTTTGTACAGTCTTATTTATCCATAGTGGTTTCTTTTTATTCCGGGACGTTTTATTACCAGAGGGTATAAGTTTTTTACAGGACTCTAGCAATATATCCTTAAACTTTCCCCATTTATGTTCAGTATCCCCAGTTATTATGACTTTATCCCAATCTACACATTTAAGCTCTTCCCTTAATTTGTTGAAATCAGCTTTCCTAAAATTCCAGGTTTTAGCATTTCCCCTTTGAAATGTTCTATTGAATATTACGTTGAAGCTTACCATATTATGATCGCTGGTTGCCCAAGTGCTCCCGGACCTGTAGATCTGAAATTGTATCCGGTCTATTTGACAGGACCAAATCTAGCAAATTATCTCCCCTCGTCGGTTCATCTACCATCTGAGAGAGGAAATGGTCTTGAATGGTAGATAAGAATTTACAGCTTTTAGCACAACCAGAAGATTCTATGTCCCACTGTATGTCTGGATAGTTGAAATCCCCCATAATAAGAACCCGATTATTATTATTAGCTGCCTTTTCAATTTGTTCCAGCATTTCACCCTCTATTTGTTCAAGTACGTTAGGAGGCTTATAGCAAACTCCAATTAGCATTTTTCCATTATTCTCCTCCCCATGTACATTTACCCATACTGACTATGCATTGTTGCAGTTCCCCCAATGTCATCATTCAACACAGGTTTTAGGTTAGATTTGATAAATATACATACCCCACCACCTTTTTTGTCTTTCCTGTCCCTCCTAAATGTACTATAACCCTGTATGTTTGTCACCCAGTCATGGTTTTCATCCAGCCAGGTTTCTGTAATGCCCACCACATCATAATCCATGGTTGACATAAGAGTCTCCAATTCATTCATTTTGTTTGCAAGACTTCTTGCATTTGCCTTTATTACTCCTAGCCTCCCTACGTTCCTTGCATGTCCCATCCCCCCCTAATCCTTCATTGACCCCTACCATCTCACTGTCTCTATCTGCTCTATCTATCCCCTTTTTTGCTCCACTACCCTCCCTCCCCCCAGATCCTAGTTTAAAAGCTCCTCCATCCGTCTGACCATTTTCTCCCCCAGCACAGCTGCACCTTCCCCGTTGAGGTGCAGCCCGTCCCTACCGTAGAGCCTGTAGCCGACTGAGAAGTCAGCCCAGTTCTCCATGAACCCGAACACTTCCTTCCTGTACCATTTTCTAAGCCACGTGTTTATCTCCCTAAGCTCCCGCTGTCTTTCTAGTGACGCTCGTGGCACCGGTAGTATTTCTGAAAACACCACCTTGGAGGTCCTGGACTTCAGCTTCTCTCCTAGTTCCCTGTAATCATTTTTAAGGACCTTCCACCTGCCTCTAACTTTGTCATTAGTACCAATGTGCACCATGACCGCTGGGTTTTCCCCAGCCCCACCCAGCAATCTGTCTATCCGATCCACAATATGCCGAACCCGAGCACCCGGCAGACAACACACTGTTCGGCATTCACGGTCTCGGCGACAGATGACCCTGTCTGTCCGCCTAATTATAGAGTCCCCTACCACTAACATCTGTCTGGGCTTTGCTGCACTCCTATTTCCCTCCTTCCTACAGCAGTTGTTTTCCTGGTTGCTAGGAGCAACGTCCTGCTGTAGTGACCCTAGTCCTGGCCCTTCATTCCTGATATCAGCCAAACAGGCATATTTACTAGGTTGTGCCAGGTCAGGACTAGGCTCCCTGACACTTTTTCCCCTACCTCTTCTTCTAATGGTTACCCAACTACCTACCTCTGAGTCCTGATCTTCTCCACCTCCACCCTCCTCTATATCACTGGCCCCAGCCAGAGAAAGCTCAGTGAGCTCTAAACTCCTCTCCAGGTTTGCAATGCCCCTGAGTGTTGCAAGCTGCTTATTTAGATCAGTTACCTTGGCTTCCAAACACGCAACATGCTTGCATCGAGTGCAGACATATTCACCCTCAAACGGCTGCTCAAGGCATGCATACATCTGACAAGATAGACACTTGGTAGCATTGTCCATGGAGCACCTATCAAATGGGGATAAACAGTAAAGTAGAAAAACAAAGAGAAAAAAAATAAAAAAAAAACCAATGGGAAACGTATAAGGATAAATTCAAACTATGTTCTTGTGTCAAACTATGTAATTGTGTTGAAACTATGCCACACTTATCTTTAAACCCTGCACACTTTGCTGCAGAACCTCGCACGCTCCTATCCTTAGGCTTCCTCTTGTTTGGTGACCCTTTGGAACTGCTGCTTCTGTGTTGCCAAAAGGACCCGCAAGCTGTGCCTCCTTCCTGGTCTTAAGCTCCACTCTTGGTTCCATGTCCACAGAGCCTTGTTGTAACAGCGGTGCCACATCCGGGAGAGACACTTCCACTTCCTTCATGTTTGCCGTGTCTTTGCACGTTGTGGTGTGCCACTGTCTGGGTACACTAACCAGAGACTTTGCTCTTTTCCTGTGACGCGGTGAGTCATAACCACTGTCTGGGAGATTGTGCATTTAGGCCCCCTGGGGTTGGGCCAGACAGCCCCTGTATAGGGGTTTGCTCTTCCAGGGGAGTCCGGTGCATGGTCCGGTGGAGCCTCTCCCGGTCACCTTCACGCTCCTTTACTGTTTAAGGATTGTCAATAAACCTAGTCTATTGCTCACCATCTACTCTCTCCCGTGTCCTGCTTGTGGTCAGCTACCGCGGTCAAGTGGGTTCACACATCCACACTTGCCGTACCGCTTCAAGCGTTAAACATATTAGCTTGGAGTGCAGAATTATCCTACAAAATCCATTTTCTGGGTGAGGTCAACAGTGTAAAGGGGGCTTTACATGCTACGATATCGTTAATATTTTATCGTTGGGGTCACGTTGTTAGTGACGCACATCCGGCGTCATTAACGATATCGCAGTGTGTGATACTTACCAGTGACCTTAAGAGACCTCAAAAATAGTGAAAATCGTTCACCATGGCGAGGTCATCCCAAACTCAAAAATCGGTAAGGGTTGTTTATCTATGTTGTTCATCGCTCATGCGGCAGCACATATCGCTGTATGTGACACCGCAGGAGCGAGGAACGTCTCCTTACCTGCCGCCGGCCACAATGCGGAAGGAAGGTGGTGGGCGGGATGTTACGTCCTGCTAATCTCCGCCCCTCCGCTTTGATTGGCCGGCCACTTAGTGACGTTGCGGTGACGCCGAACGTCCCTCCCCCTTGAGGGAGGGATTGTTCGGCAGTCACAGCAACGACGACGACGACCAGGTAAGTGCGTGTGACGCTGCCGTAGCGATAATGTTCGCTGCGGCAGCAATCACACGATATAGCATGTGCGACGGGGGCGGGTACTTGCACGCTCGATATCGCTAGAAATTGCTAGCGATATCGCTACCGTGTAAAGCCCCCTTAAGAGACAAATTGTAAAAGCAGTAAAGATATTCTCACCCGCACAATGAACATATGTGATTAAGTATAAATGGGGAAGGGAGAAACTAAGTATAAAAAAAAGGGAACCATCAGCTCAGCAGGTAGGGAAATGCATCAGAGGTGATATGCAGTGCACGGCAGTCTCAGGCCAGTTCTTGGGTGTGGAGCAATGTAGACAAAAAAGGGATGATTGTCAGCAACCGCAAATTAGTATAATAAAACATCTCCTTTTAAGATTCATTAAAATTTAAAAAAGAAAAATTAATGTAAAGGGGACTGAAAAGACAAAAGGCGCTAATAGGGTACTAATGCTATAAAGGTTTATGGAATAAATATCAGATGTGCTCACCTGATACAGTTGTAAAAATAGTCACAGCTGCTATTGAAAGCATGTAGGTTACAGCTGCAGCAGGCAAATCACACATGTGAGGAAGGAGATGTGATGTTTGAAACGCATAATAAAATCACGTTTAACCATTACTGCTGACCATCTTCTTATGACAGCGCGGGAGTTCATTTCTATTTGAATTTCTAACACTAACTACTCATGTTGCCTGCTGCAGCCGTAGCCTACATGCTTTCAATAGCAGTTGTGGCTATTGAATTTCTGACTCTAAAAAAGAAAAAATTAAAATACATCTATAAAAAGAAACACTGGGTCTACGGATTTCGTCGTATCATTTTCTATTCTTGACATCAAGACTAAGGGGTACTTTGCACACTACGACATCGCAAACGGATGCTTGCGATGACGAGTGCGATAGTCCCCGCCCCCGTTGCAGCAGCGATATCTTGTGATAGCTGCCATAGCGAACAATATCAATACGGCAGCTTCACATGCACTCACCTGCCCTGCAACGTCGCTCTGGCCGGCGAACCACCTCCTTCCTAAGGGGGCGGGTCGTGCGGCGTCACAGTGACGTCACACGGCAGGCGGCCAATAAGAGCGGAGGGGTGGAGATGAACGGGATGTAAACATCCCGCCCACCTCCTTCCTTCCGCATTGCAGTCGGGTTGCAGGTAAGGTGATGTTCCTCGCTCCTATGGCTTCACAAACAGCGATGTGTGCTGCCTGCTGAAACGAGGAACAACATCGTACCGTCGCTGCTGCTAAATTATGGAAATGTCGGACCCTACACTGATCATACGATAATGACGCTTTTGTGCTCGTTAATCGTATGTAAAAGGATTTGCACACTACGACATCGACAGCGACGCCGGATGTGCGTCACTTTTGATTTGACCCCACCGACATCGCAGCTGCAATGTCGTAGTGTGCAAAGTACCCCTAAGATATGATATCTCGAAACATGTAGACCTAGTGTTTCTCTTCTTGCATGTATTTATATTTTTATTTTAATGCATCTTAAATAACCGTAATGTTCTAGTACACCAATTTGTGGTTGCTGAAAATCATCCTTTTTTGCCTACAGAAACTGCCTACAGAAACAAATTTTAACTGAGGAAGAGAGAGATAACACTTCAGTTTTCATTGAAGTGGAACCTCCTGATGTGGACAGGTAATTGAACTGGTTATCTGCTGGAAAACAGACATAAGATTTGGGGTTTGTATATTGAGATGCAGAGAAGTAGGATTGTAAACTATTCAAGGCCAATGGCCATTAATGAATCATGGGGTTTGGATTGATCTGATATTTATGGGAGATAAATTTTCAGCATCGTAATCCTGAGGGGGAAATCATGTATATTTTATATAATTTTGCAATCATTGCATCAGCCTCAAATTAATACTGGTTAGATCAGGGGTGTCAATCTGGCCTGCAACATCATTTTATGTGGTCCACAAGCTGTGTTGTTAGTAAAACTCTAGTGCTTTTCTCTGCATTCCATATGGTTCAGCTGATAAAAAGAACCATACGTGATTTTTTTACATTTTCTGCCAGCATGTACTGGGCATACGCTAAAGAAGCTGTAATGTGCAATAGAGACCGTAGGTATTAGAAAGTAGGTGTGCCATCATTTCCATCACGTTTGTCAGCATCCATTCTAATCCAGAGTGCAACGCACCATTCAACGGACTGGCAGGGACTCGGGAGATGTGACGCTTGCACCCCATCTTCAGCCCTTGTTCCCTGTATCAATGAGAACCTGCAGGTGAAAAGGGCAAAGGGTGGTGGGATTTGGGGGCCTCCTGTTATATCTGTGGTTGAATTTATGAGGGTTTATAATGGCATATGGATGCCTGTCGTGGGATTTTGGGGAGGCTATAATACAGGGGGATGCCGTTGGTGGGATTTGTGGGGTCTATAATGTGGAGGAACACCTATGCTGGGTTTTGAGGGGTGTGCGATGCTAGGTGGATGCATGTGGTGGAATTTTAAGGGTCTATAATACTGTGAGGATACCTTTGTTGGTATTTGTGTGTGTGTGTGTGTGTGCAATGCAGTAGGGTTGGCTCTTGTAGGACTTCGGGGGTATACAATGCTGGCAGGACTCCTGTGGTGGGATTCAGGGAAAAGCAATGTTGTAGGGATGCCTGTAACGGGATTTTGGGGGTCTATAATGCCGTGAGTATGCCTGCATTGGAATTTTGGCATCTATGATGTTTGTGGTAGAATTTGGGGTGTGTTGAATGTATAGGTATGCTGTTCATGGGATTTTAGGGGGTATGCAATTCTGGGGGGATGCCTGTATTGGGATTTTAAATATAGTCCGATGCTGGAGGGTGACTGTGATGGGATTTGATTTTTTTGTGTGTAGAATGCAGTAGGGATGCCTGTGATGTGATTTGCAGGGTATACAATGCTGGTGGATGCCAGTGGTAGGATTTGCAGGGTGTAGAATCTGGTGGATGCCTACAGTGGGATTTTGGGGGTCTATAATGCTGTGGAGCGAGTTTGGGGAGTGTGCGATGCTGGGTGGATGCCTGTCTGTGGTGGGATTTTGGAGACTATGCAATGTTGATGGGGATGCCTGTGGTGAGATTCGAGGGTTTATAATGCTAGGAGACGTGTGTGGTGGGAGTTTGGGGGTGTACGATGCTGGGCGGATGCCCCTGGGATTTTGGAGGATCACAGTTATGGCAGGACTTCTGTGTTGGGATTTTGGGGAGTGCGATGGTTTAGGGATTTTGGGTTGATGTGCTATGCTGGGGGACAGCTATGATGGGATTTTATGGATCTATAATGCTGTGGATATGCCTGCGGTGGAATTTTGGAGTCTATGAGGCCTGTGGTGGGATTTGAGGTGTAAGCAATATGAAGGGCACTTTTGATGGGATTTTAGGGGTTGTGCAAAACTTGGGGGATGCCTGTAGTGGGATTTGGGGGTGTACAATGCTGTAGCATGGCGATTTGTATTTTTTGTGGGGTGTATGCCTGTTGTGGGAGTTTGGAGTATGTGCTATGCTAGGGAAATGCCTTTAGGGGGATTTAGGGGAGTGTTCGGGGGGATGCCTGTGGTGGGATTTGAGGGTCTGTAATGCTGGAGATGCATTTGGTGGTAGTTTGATGGTGTATGATACAAGTAGACATCTGTAGTGGAATTTTGGAGTCTAAAATGCTGTGTGAATGACTTTGGTGGGATATGGAATTTGTGCAATGCTGGGGTGGAAGCATGTGGTGGAATTTACACCCCAGAGACCGTGCCATTAGCCCTACGACTCAGGGACAGCTCCCTTAGCCCTACAACCTAGTGACAGCTCTTGGATAGCATTTACTAATCTAGCCCTACTACCCATGGACAGCTCCTTTATAGCCCTTCTACCCATAGACAGCTCTCTCATAGCCCTACTATCTATGGACAGTTCTCTTCCAGCCCTACTACTGAGAGCCAGCTGTTTTATAGCCCTAGTACCCAAGAATAGATTACGTATACCTTTACTCCCCAGGGACAGCTCTCAAGTAGCCCTACAGTTCTAGCCAGGGACAGCTGTAAAATAGCTCTATAACCCAGGGACAGCTTTTCTACAGCCCATGGACAAGTCTCATGAAGGCCTACCACCCAGGGACAAATGTCACCTAGCCCTACTACCTAGGGAAAGCTGTCATATAGCCCTACTACCCAGGGATAGCTCTTGTACAGCCCTACTAGTCAGGGACAGCTTTCGTTTAACCCTACTACCCAGGGATAGCTCTTATACAGCCCTAATACCCGGGACAGCTCTCTCTCTCATAGCTGTACTACCAATGGATAGCTGTTGTATAGCCCTACTATCCAGGGACAGCTGACGTATATCCCTACTAACCAGGGACAGCTCTTTTATAGCTCTACTACCCAGAAACAGCACTCATACAGCCATACTAACCAGGGACAGCTATCATATGGCCCTACTACCCAGGGACAGCTAGCTCTTGTATAGCCCTGCTACCCAGGGACAGCTCTAATATAGATCTTCTACCCAAGGACAGTTCTCATATAGCCCCTTGCAAAATGCATTGCAGTTCATGCTCGTACCATGCGCCCATTGAAGGCAGCTATAATGCTGATGTGGCCCTTGGTGAAAACGAGTTTGACACCCCTGCTTTAGATAGATCATGCTATGTCATGCTTCATCTGAGCACTTCCCTCCAAAAAACGAATTGTACTATTCCTGTGGCCACAGCCAAGTACTTGTATTGTAGTGTATTGTTTTGTCCTCTTTTGCAATATCTTTGTATATTTTTATGAAAACACTGCCTACTTGTCAGATTAAATATATGACAGTTATTAGCTTCATTCCTCTTGCTCTCCAGGACAAGCAGGCTTCAAGTTATATTAGACAGCAATTCAAACTACTGTTTAGGTTGTTGTGCCAGGCTAGCTTATCAAAAGATGAGCTGGGGATGCCATCAGGTAGTTCTGGTTCTCAGGGATCCAATGATTTTTGGCATGGCCATTGAACCATGTCTTGCGAATCAATTCACACCAACTCTAGTTATTAGATCTTTTGCAACATGTTCAGATGCACTGCCATTTTTGAAGGTCCTTAGTGAATAGGAAGACAGAGTCCCAAGACATTAAAGGATTAGATGTACATCCCCATCGCTCAGGGATGAGCTGGAAGGAATATTCAACAGCTGAGAGGCAACATGTTTTTGAAAAAACAAAGAAATTACCAGCCCCATATTAATCTGTTCTATCAGTTATAGTCATGAATACCAATTTTCAGGACAGATGAATTGCCTCTGGGGCTCAGCTTAAGGCTATGTGCGCATGCTGCGTTCTGACTTGACAAATAAACTGCAGTGTTTTGACAACTGTAAACACTGCTTTTGACAAAAAAAAATGCATCCAAAATGCATGCATTTTGGATGTGTTTTTAACGCATTTTGGATGCATTTTTGACAGTGCATTCCCACTCTGCTCCCGCTACATCTCCATAGAGCATGGCTGGCTGCGACACAGAGCCGCATGATCAGAATGAACTTGGATGAACTTCACCCGACTTCATTGTCATCGTGCGGCTCTGTTTGTGTGCCGCGGCCTGATTTGTGGTCACCGATAAAGGACTCACCAGTGACTGCAAATCCCGAGTGACTGAAGTGAACCGCATGATCAGCGGTGCCATCACTCAGGTTACCCGCGGCCAGCTGCAAGATGGAAAACAAAATGGAATAATGAGCGGCTGGCATTTTCAAAAGCAGGAGAAGCCGCCAGAGCAGTGTGACAGCTGTGCAGCGCCGCGCTGGTGATCGGTGAGAATGAAAGAGAGAGGGAAAGACTGACTGACTGACAGACCGAGAGACAGAGGCCGAGATCAACATCGATTTCAATGGGTGGAAAATGCAACCAAAACGCACAAAAGAAGTGACATGTTGCTTTTTAAAACGCATCGATTTTGTCAAATATTTGGCATCCAAAACACTGCATTTGAAAAAGCAACGTGCACATAATATTTGCTGACTACTCATAGACTTTTCTGGGGAAGCAAAACGCATGCATTTACGCTGCAGTTTAAAACGCTGCGTAAACGCATGAAAAAAATGCAACGTGTGCACACAGCCTAAGATCCTTTTTGTTCTTATTTTAGTTTTCTCAACATTAAATTGTAACATCTGATAAACAATGGTGATCTGATGTTTTACCTAGCTGAAGAAAAACAAATAAATACAGGAAATGTATATCTTTGTTACATAGAAAAGAAATACTAATATAGAAAACAAATCAAAATAACTTGACACCGTAAGGCAAAGCAATTTTCAGGTTGACACCAACTTTGATATAGTAGTATATAAACGATTTCTAGCAAAAGTATCCCAGCCAATAATTTAACTAAGAAAGGATGAGCTACTATTTCTTGGACTCACTGATACATAAAAAAATACTTTTTTGTTTTTTGTTTTAAGTAGTCCCTTGTATTTAGTAAAAATAGGGTGTGACTCTCCTTCTCAGTGAGCTGGGCATTTCATGCTTTGCTTCCCATGGCTGTGTGTCCAGTTGGGACCCAGTAACTGAGTCCTTATTCACATTGAGGCCTATTTTGACCCATGGTAAGGTTTTAATAATAGAGAGTGTAGGTACTGTCCCAACCGGGTATACCTTGTTGCGGTGGGATTGCTTTATGCTTTTTTGATCAAAAACAGTGTTTACTAATTACCCTATGTTTATATGCACTATGCTTTTATTAAGTTACAGCAGGGTATACGTCCACAATTTTTTCCCCTTGGTTTTTCTTTTTTTAAAAAAATACTGTATATCAACATTTTATTCTCTGGAAATAAAACATGAATTATTAGCAGCAGTTTCTGACGTGGGTTTGGCAGGTTATCCCTACAAATTTTAGGCAGATTTCATTTAAAAATAAAAAAATCATCTTGACAAATATAGGTGTGTTTCACCAGAGAAAAATGTCACGGTCCCGATGTGCAGAGCATTTTGTGCTCTGTTATGTTCTGCAATGCTCTCCTGCAGAGCCAGTATTTGCCTGTACCATCTCACAGAGCGTTTTGCAGATTTAGATCTTGTACGGTTTGTCTTAATCTCCTGTGGATCGGTTGTTTCTCAACACTGTGTCCTACGCTGATGCTGGGAGGGGCTTATTCAGATGTTCCATGTTACAGGTGATTACTCTGCTTGATTAGGGCGCATGCCTGCCCGGAACGTTGCCAGTCGTACTTTCTAGTTCCGCAGTAGTGCTCCTGGCTCCAGTTTGTGTACAGTTATCTGATCTTGGCTTCTCGACCCTGGACTGTTGTTGACTTTGCTCTGTCCTCCCCCGTCTTTGTCGTTACCTCCTGGCTTCTGATCTCAGAACTTCTCCTGACCACGCCTCCGCCTGTTCCTTGTATCCTATACGTACTCTGATATCCTGACCCTTAACCTATGTCTTGAGCTCATCTCTGCCTGCTCCCTGTGTCCTGTTGTGTCCTCCTGGTTTCTGATCCCGGCTTGTCTGACTACCGCTCTATTCACACTGCACGCAAGTAGTATCTAATGCCCGATGAGCTTCATACATGTATTTTACAACAGAAATATTAATTAAAATATATTTAACATGTGCTAATTTAACACAAAAAAAATATGTTGAAGGTACGCATTTATGAATATGTAGATAATGCAGTATTTAGTAGTGTGTCTATTTGTTAAATTAACGACAACCACTCTAAGCCCTTATTTGTCCATATTAAGTCCTATAAAGCTAGTTCATGGAATAAAGGAGAAATTAAGTCTTGCTTGTACTGCCTTTATGCAGTCCATAGAAGGGATGAGACCGCACTCTCCAAAGTATGCCAAATGATCTTCTTTATTAAATTACAGGTGCATGGTGAAAAGCAGGAGAGGAGTTAGGTGCAGGCCCCCTCCAGGATGACGGCCATTTCGAGTCTAATTATGCTTTGACAGGTCCAACTCATGGACCTGCCGAAGCGTAATTAGACGCGAAACAGCCGTCGTCACTTGGCGTACTTTGGGGAGTGCGGTCTCATCCATTATATGGACTGTGTATGGAATTCTTTATCTGACCGGACGTGCACCTCTGAGCCAGGATCATGGAGTGCCTGAGCTGATTCTCTTGCTTTTGTGACACCCTTTGAAGGTAATGCTTGGTGGTGCGGAACCTTTTTCTACTGTTTTTGTGCTGCACTGTACTGCCTTTATACACGCTTATCATTTCTACAGTTTCATGGAGATAGGAAAAGTTGTCACAGTAATACGGACTCTGATAAATCGGACTTATTGGGATTTACAGATTTGATTATTTCTACAAAAATTATTGCAATGTGCTGTAACTGTAAAACTGAAAAACAATTGTCTGCCTTCCTTTTTCTTCACCCTGGTGGTCTCCTATACTACAAACACCTAAGAAACATAAAAAAGGGCTGAATATATAGTGTGTAGATTTTAAAAGTTTAGAATATTTTATTTCTGTAGATGGGTAAATTATTGTAAATATTTAAGGGATTTTATCAATAAAAGAATACAAAGAAACAGGCGAGTATCCACACAATTTAGTTTTAGAAACAAAATGTATAGCTTTCACAATAGTTAATACATACAACATTAGAAAGCACACAAATTCATCTACAATATTATCTGTATATAGTTAGATAAGAATCACATATCATATTGAAATACTTTATTGTAAATACTCAACCAATGGTTGAAACAATTTACACAACACATACTATCTTTAGACCCGAACCTGAAGATCAATTATCTGATGAGTTTTTGAAACTTGCAACTGGTTTTAAAAGATTACTAACATCCTTTTTCAGCATATCAATAATATTCTTCTTTTGGTACATTTTGTTCAGCGGCGTAGATTCACATTTCCACGATATTTTCCTTTATAGGGAAAAAAAAACAAAACAACAAGATATTATATATTATATCATAACTTTCTATTTGAACAGACAAGTAGAATAATGAACAAGACATTTTTAATGCCTTAACATAAGATATTGGGCACAAGCCAAAAACTTTTCTGCTTTAATAAAATGTGTAATAAAACAAACAAAAAAAAAACACTATGTAAAACTGACATGCCAGATACCACTCTCTGGACATAATTTTTAAGGTTCAAGTTGCGAGATACAGTAACTTGGTAATATTTATTTTGACCCTTAATAAAAGCTGTCTGCCCCTCCAGTACATGAGCAGCAACCCAGAATGTAGAATTTACATGTTAGTTAGCCAATATGGAATTAATATATGACCCTACAAAGACCAAAAGGCATACATACCATACAGACCGCCTATGCAAGGGTTTTGTTGCACTCTTATATTAGGTGGTGAGAACCTGTGAAGGGGCTTCTTTTTGAAAGCACTCCAAGAAACATTAAGAAATATGGGTTTAAGGAGTTACCTCATAAGTCATGAAAAAGTATGTTGGAGTGAGACTGGTTGTCAACTAAGCATGAACTAAGATGGTTGAAAGTGGGATAATTAGAGATGAGCCACCCCCCTGGCGTTCGAGTTCGGTTCTGTTCGTTGAACGGAGGCCCCGTTCGACGAACATTCGACGAACCGTTCGACGAACGGCTCGAACCCCTTTGAAAACAATGGGAGGCAAACACATAAAAACACATAGAAAACGCCTTTAAAGGTGTCCAAAAGGTGACAAACAACTCCCAAGACACCACAATCACATGGGAAAGTGACCAGGACATATACTCATGCGAAAACAAAAGAGCTGGATGAGTAAAAAGAGGACGAGAAACAAATATAGGCATAACAAGAAAGCCTGCGGAGACACCATCACATGTTTCTCAACGCTGGCAGTAAACTAGCCAGGTCTTTCACCGGGAAGGAACAACCAAGGGAAGGGCAGTCTCCAGTCAAAGAGACAACCTATGCCAAACATGGTATCCATCCACAGACAGCTGTTTCGGGGTATTTGCCCCTCATCAGTGTGGAGTAGGAAACTGGCTAGTGGGAGCAATGCCTAGTAGAAGACTACATAAACAAGGATGGTTGACCTTAGGGAGATCAACATCCAACACTGCGGAGACACCATCACGTGTTTCTCAACGCAGTGATTCTAGAGCAATGCCCCCTGGGAAATATTCAAAAGAAGAAAGCCTGCGGAGACACCATCACATGTTTCTCAACGCTAGCAGGAAACTAGCCAGATCTTTCACCGGGAAGGAACAACCAAGGTAAGGGCAGTCTCCAGTCAAGGAGACCACCTATGCCAAACATGGTATCCATCCACACATGTGGATGGATACCAATTTGGCATAGGTGGTCTCCTTGACTGGAGACTGCCCTTCCACACATGTGGATGGATACCATGTTTGGCATAGGTGGTCTCCTTGACTGAAGACTGCCCTTCCCTTGGTTGTTCCTTCCCGGTGAAAGACCTGGCTAGTTTCCTGCCAGCGTTGAGAAACATGTGATGGGGTCTCCACAGGCTTTGTTGTTTTGAATATTTCCCAGGGGGCATTGCTCTAGAATCACTGCATTGAGAAACACGTGATGGTGTCTCCACGGTGTTTGATGTTGATCTCCCTAAGGTCAACCATCCTTGCTTATACAGATATAGGCATGTCATGCCCTTCTAAAATCATGTAAAACACAGCAAGTGGACTCCAACCAGAGTCTCCCTTTTCCCAAAAATTGGGCCACAGACACCACTTTAGTGGCATCACTTGTTCCCCAGTTGCAAACTTGACAGGTAGATTTTCATGAAGCACAATCCAAATCCACAAGCCTTTACACTCCCCAGGATGACACCGGGGTAGCAAAGTCCTTGCTGATCTATGACTTGTTCACCTTGGCTCATTGGAGTCCCCTTGCTGTGCTTTTAACAGAGTCTCCCTTTTTTCCAAAAATTGGGCCACACACACCACTTCAGTGGCATCACTTGTGCCCCAGTTGCAAACTAGATGTGTTGATTAGCATCAAGCACACTCAAAAATACGCCAGCCTTAACTGTCCCCAGGATGACACCGGGGTAAGTAGCAAAGTCTTTGCTGAACCATGACTTGTTCATCTTGGCTCATTTTTAAAAACACAGCAAGGGGACTCCAAGCAGAGTCTTCCTTGTTTCCAAAAATTGGGCCACACACACCACTTCAGTGGCATCACTTGTGCCCCAGTTGCAAACTAGATGTGTTGATTAGCATCAAACACATTAAAAAATACACCAGCCTTAACTGTCCCCAGGATGACACCGGGGTAGGTAGCAGAGTCTTTGCTGAACCATGACTTGTTCATCTTGGCTCATTTTTAAAAACACAGCAAGGGGACTCCAAGCAGAGTCTTCCTTTTTTCCAAAAATTGGGCCACACATACCACTTCAGTGGCATCACTTGTGCCCCAGTTGCAAACTAGATGTGTTGATTAGTATCAAACACACTCAAAAATACGCCAGCCTTAACTGTCCCCAGGATGACACCGGGGAAGGTAGTAAAGTCTTTGCTGAACCATGACTTGTTCATCTTGGCTCATTTTTAAAAACACAGCAAGGGGACTCCAAGCAGAGTCTTCCTTTTTTCCAAAAATTGGGCCACACACACCACTTCAGTGGCATCACTTGTGCCCCAGTTGCAAACTAGATGTGTTGATTAGCATCAAACACACTCAAAAATACGCCAGCCTTAACTGTCCCCAGGATGACACCGGGGAAGGTAGTAAAGTCTTTGCTGAACCATGACTTGTTCATCTTGGCTCATTTATAAAAACACCGCAAGGGGACTCCAAGCAGTCTCCCTTGTTTCCAAAAATTGGGCCACACACACCACTTCAGTGGCATCAGTTGTCCCCCACTTGCAAACTTGACAGGTTGATTTGCATGAAGCACATTCCAAAATACGCTAGCCTTTACTCTCCCCAGGATGACACAGGGGTTGTAAAGTCCTTGTGGATCCATGACTTGTTCATCTTGGTGAACGTTAGTCTGTCCACATTGTCACTGGACAGACTCATGCGCTTATCTGTCAGCACACACCCAGCAGCACTGAAGACACATTCAGAGACAACGCTGGATGCGGGACACGACAAGATCTCCAAGGCGTAAGTGGCAAGCTCAGGATATTTTTCAAGATTTGAAACCCAAAATGAGCAAGGCTCCAGTTGCAAAGTCATGGCATCGATGTTCATTTGGAGATACTCCTGTATCATCCTCTCCAGCTGTTGACTATGTGTCAGACTTCTTGTCTCTTGTGGCCTTTCATTGGATGGTCTAAAAAAATTATGAAACGATTCCATAAAATTGCTGTTACCAGGACCAGATACGGTTTGACTGATAATGACGAGACAGTCCCATGATTGGCAAGTTACAATTGGGAGATTCACTCCGTGCACCACTGGTGTTTGGTGGAAAAGCTGAGCTAAGATTGAGTAACAGCTTCTGCCGATACTCCTGCATATGTGCGTCCCTTTCTATGGCTGGAATTATTTCGCCAAATTTGGACTTGTACCGAGGATCTAATAGTGTGGCAACCCAGTAGTCATCATTACTTCTAATTCAGACAATCCGAGGGTCATGTTGTAGGTAGTGCAGGAAGAAGGTGCTCATGTGTCTTGCGCATCCATGCGGACCAAGTCCTCACTGTGTTTTTGGCGGTGAGGTGATAACCGTGCTTTTTTCCTCTGACATCTCCCCCCAACCTCGTTCAACCGAAATTTGACCAAGGTCTCCCTCATCTGCTGAGTCTTCCATGCCCATCGAGAGTTTGTCCTCCATTTCTTCCTGGTCTCCTGCACCTTCCTCAACATTTTGGCTGCTACCATGCACCTTTGTTAATCCCTCTCCCCCACCGTCGCATGCCTGCCGCCTTGGTGATGCAGAACGTCTGGACCTTGCAGATGTTGGTATCCCTTGCGCATATGAATCCTCCTGTACTTCCTCCCCTTCCTCTTGTCCCACCCCTTGACTCTGAATAGTATTTAGCGTGTGCTCCAACATGTAAATGACTGGAATTGTCATGCTGATAATGGCTCTGTCAGCACTAAACATATTCGTCGCCATGTCGAAACTGTGCAGAAGGGTGCATAGGTCCTTGATCTGAGACCACTCCAGCAGTGTGATCTGCCCCACCTCTGCATCTCGTTGGCCCAGGCTATACGTCATAACGTATTGCACCAGAGCTCGGCGGTGCTGCCACAGTCGCTGCAACATGTGGAGAGTCGAATTTTAGCGTGTCGGAACATCGCATTTCAGGCGATGAACCGGCAGGCTGAAAGACTTCTGGAGCTATGCAAGTCGGTCAGCTGCAGCGGTTGAACGGCAGAAGTGAGCAGAGAGTGACCGTGCCCTGTGCAGAAGCCCATCTAGGCCGGGATAGTGGGTTAAAAATTGCTGGACAACAAGGTTCAACACGTGAGCCATACAAGGCACGTGTGTCACCTTGCCCTGGCGTAGGGCCGCACCAAGGTTTGCAGGATTGTCGCACACGGCCTTCCCTGGCTGCAGGTTGAGTGGAGACAACCATTTACTAAACTCGCTCGCAACAGCTGACCACAACTCCTCAGCTGTGTGACTCTTATTTCCAAGACATTTCAAGGTAAAGACCGCCTTATGCCGTTTAGCTCTGCTGCCAGCATAGTAAAGAGGTGTGCAGGATTCCTTGTGCGCAGTTACAACGCGAGTAGCCTGACCAGGCAGGCTTGGGGTGGAGGTGGAGGATCTAGACGAGGTTGAGGAGGCAGAAGCAGTGGAGGAACTTGGACAGAGAGAGGATTGACGCAAAAGTCGTTGGGACGGCAAGACTTGTACAGCAGACCCTTCTCCATCTCGCATCATAGTTACCCAGTGCCCAGTCAGTGACATGTAATGCCCCTGTCCATGCTTACTGGTCTAAGTATCGGTGGTGAAATGCACCCGTTCACACACAGAGTTTCTCAAGGAAGCAGTGATGTTGTGTGCGACATGCTGGTGTAGCACAGGCACACCTTTCTTGGAGAAGTATTGGCGACTGGGCATCTGATACTGGGGCACTGCGACGGACATAATGTCTCGAAAATCCTCTGTGTCCACCAGGCGGAAAGGCAGCATTTCTGTAGCCAACAGCTTGCAGAGGATGAAAGTCAACCTCTTAGCTTTGTTATGGCTCAGAGGAAATGGCCTTTTCAGTGTCCACATCTGAGGGACCAAGATCTGGCTGCTGTGCGGAGATGGTGTGGAGTAGGGTATCCCTGGAAAACTTCTGGTCTGTGAGGAAAGTGCAGGCAGAGACATGATATTGCCTTCATCCAAAGTTGGTGCTCTCGATGTCTGAGAGAGCTCTACAACAGCACCTGTTTCCCCTCCCAAAACAACTGATGATGACCTGCCAAGCAAACTGCCTGTTGCGGTTAAAGAGGAGGAAGGTCTGCGTAGAAAAACATGTGTGACAGCTGTCCCCACAGTCATAGAGGATGAAGAGCGCGCAGATGCAGTTGAAGGGGCAGACGGTGGTTGGCCCGCTCCGCTAGGCCGCATTGTAGCACAGTGAGCTTCCCACTGGGACTTATGCTTGTTATTCATGTGACGGTTCATGGACGAAGTGGTCAAACTAGTGAATTTTTGGCCTCTACTTACAGATTGGTAACAAAGTCTACAGATCACATGAGTTGGGTGATCCTTTGCTATGTCAAAAAAGGACCAGGCAATGCAACTATTAGAGCCCATGGGACCTGCAGAGCCACCCCGACTTGTGCTCAGAGGCAGAGTTGTGGCTGAGGATGCAGTTGTTAACGTGCTGTCAGCACTCCATCTTTGTCCAGGAAGGCGCAAGCTAACCTCGTCGTCAGTCTCATTTTCCTGCTGACCTCCTCGAGTGCCTGACTGGTGGTTGACTGTAAGTGGGATCTAGAACTTCATCATCAACCATTGTGTTTGCACTCCCCTCGCCCTCAGACCTAACCTCTTCCTGCCC
Organism: Anomaloglossus baeobatrachus; assembly: GCF_048569485.1. Lineage (NCBI taxonomy): Eukaryota > Metazoa > Chordata > Amphibia > Anura > Aromobatidae > Anomaloglossus > Anomaloglossus baeobatrachus. Next base: position 451,566,474 of record NC_134354.1, read on the forward strand.
TGACTGAATAGTTAAGTTGTCATCCAATCAGGTATCTGAGTCTCATCATCATCAGTATGTTCCTCATTGTCTCCACCAAGAGGTGTTACGGTTTGTGAATGAGGGTCTACATTATGCTCAAAAACTTGGTCATCAGGGCCTGAATCAGGCTCACAAAGCTTCTGGGCATCACTGCAGACCATTTCCTGGTCTGTACTCACTGTAGCTTGGGAGCAGACCTCTGATTCAGAGCTTATAGTGTGACTGAACAGCTCTGCAGACTCACCCATCTCTGTTACACCATACTCTGGGCGGTGGATACTTGAGAGCTGGGAGAAAGCAAGTGCGATTGGGGTGACAAATCAGAGAAATGTTTTTTGGATGTTGATGTTGAGGTGGAGGAGAGGCCACTTGTTGGAGCACTTGAGATCCATTCAAGTATGTTCTTTTTTTGTGCATCATCTACCTTTGTTACTGTAGTTCTGTAACAAAGGGAGCACATCGGATTGTCCATGGAAAGTAGTAGACATCTTAGTCCGGCCTTTGCACATTACGACATTGCATACCGATGCTGCAATATCGAGTGCGATAGTCCCTGCCCCCGTCGTACGTGCGATATCTTGTGATAGCTGCCGTAGCGAACATTATCGCTATGGCCGCTTCACATGCACTCACCTGTCCTGCGACGTCGCTCTGGCCGGCGACCCGCCTCCTTCCTAAGGGGACGGGCCGTGCGGCGTCACAGCGACGTCACACGGCAGGCGGCCAATAGCAACGGAGGGGTGGAGATTAGCAGGATGTAAACATCCAGCCAACCTCCTTCCTTCTCATAGCAGCTGGGACGCAGGTAAGGTGATGTTCCTCGCTCCTGCGGCTTTACACACAGCGATGTGTGCTGCCGCAGGAACGAGGAACAACATCGTACCTGTCGCTACACCGGCATTATGGAAATGTCGGAGACTACACCGATGATACGATAACGACGCTTTTGCGCTCGTTCATTGTATCAAAAAGGTTTTACACACTACGACATCGCAAGTGACACCGGATGTGCGTCACTTTCGATTTGACCCCACCGACATCGCACCTGCAATGTCGTAGTGTGCAAAGCCGGCCTTACTTTTGCTCGAAGATGGCCTTTCTTCAGCAGATGTTACCGTAGCTGTACCACCTCCCCCATGGACACAAACTTTTTTTCCCTTTCCAACACGCCTGTTCCCCTTTCCACCAGCATCTGTCCTTTTGCCACTCATTTTCTTTGTGACCAGATTGGACACTTAAAATGTCGTAGCAAAAATGGAGAGGTGGTGTACAATGCAGAGGTGGTCTAGCTTTATTGATAGCGGAAGAACCAGCACTGACTATCCCTGACAATGCAACTATGGTTCTAAAAGTGTCAGCACTGTTTGCTATAAAAATAGAGTAGCAAAAATGGGCAAAAGGGTAGAATGCAGAGGTGATGTACCTTGCTTGGCACCAGTGGGACACTAAGTTAGTATAGCAGACACTTTTTGGATGCCATTAATGTCAGCACTGTTTGCTATAAAAATAGCATAGCAAAAATGGGCAGGGGGGTAGAATGCAGAGGTGGTGGACCTTGCCTCGCACCAGTGGGACACTAAGTTAGTATAGCAGACACTTTTTGGATGCCACTAAGAGTCAGCACTGTTTGCTATAAAAAATAGCGTAGCAAAAATGGGCAGGAGAGTAGAATGCTCAGGTGCTGTAGGTAACAGGACAGCAAAGGAAGCCTCAGTTTCTATCCCTGCCAATGATAAAATGCAGCAAGGACTTGCCAGAGCTGATGTAACGAGACGCTGTTATCTAAAGCCCTGCACGACGTTTGCACGGACCAGACTAGCAACAATGCCTATGAACAGCTGTAATGCAGCCCTGAAAAGGGCTTAAATTACAAGGAGTCCCTAATCCCTAAAGCACTGTGTAGATTGCACTGCATGGCTATAGCGCACACAGCAGCAGCAGCGGGAGCGGTGACTGTCACCCACCCACAGCAGAGAGATAATGGCGGCAACGGGGAAAAATGGCCAGATCTTATAGATCAAAGACATGAGACATGCACAGCCTATGACACAAGCCCTTGCTTGTCTCGCAAAAATCCACTTTGCAGTGTGTGTCTCTGTGATTTACTGACAGCCTGGCCCGCCCCACTGTACAAGCGGTTAGGATAAAAAAGAAATGGCGACCGGCATTCTTTCAGCACTCAGCAGCAGCACTGATCTAAACCCCGTCCCCCCGCACACTATACGCTGAATTTTGATAATAGCGTGATTCACAGTGACTCACACTATTACAGTGAAAAGCCAGCGAGGCATTTTGTTGATCGAACCATTCTCGAACGTAACTCGAACTACCGAACTTTTACCAAATCGTTCGAGTTTGTCGAACGACTCGAACAGCACCCAAAATCACTTGAACATGAAATTGGCGAACCTCGAACTTCGAACATTGCTCATCTCTAGTGATAATCTTTAAGAAGATGGCTCTTTATTAATCTTTACAATGGTGCATTTGCACTCCTGTGGTATCATATAAGGCCATGGAAACATGAAACTAAGTGCAAGTAAAGGACTTGGGACTGAATATTGTTCTTGTCTATCTGTCAACTTGGTGAACTCATAGAGAACTTAGCAGGTTGATACATATTTGCTTAAACCAGTGGCAAGTTGCTGTACCCTATTGCTACACAGTGCTAAACATGCTGCTAATTATATGCTAAGCTTTAAAATGCGTCAGAAGACCATGTTTCCAGACCCCACTTCATCCAGTTATCTGGTGTGTGCTGTGGTGAGGACTGATCATAGTCTTCTCATTGTTATTCACTTATACAGCTTTGTTTTTCAGACCATACAGCTTTACATTGAGGTAGGACATCCAATCTAAAGCCCCCGTTACACATAGTGATGTCGTTAGCGAGATTACTGAAACGTCACAGGTTGTGACGCAACAGCGACCGCGCTAGTAATCTCGCTATGTGTGACACATAGCAGTGACCATTCTCCCCCCCGCTGCGATATCGCCGATCGTACCTGAACGTCCTGGTTAATTTTTTGATCGTTGGTGTCCCGCTGGGCAGCATGCAGCGCTGTGTTTTTGCTTTGTCTTTTCAACGCCCATCAGAATAGCTGCGGTGTGAAAGGGTCCCAACGACCACCAAGGATCGCCGTATCGTTGCTGCATTATTACTTAGATCTGCCTGTTTGACAGCTCACTAACAACCATGTAGTGATGTTCCAGAAATCCTGACTAGGTCGTATCATTGTCAGGATCGCTGGAACACCTCTACGTGTAACGGGACCCTTAGCTCATTGTAGGGCATGCAAGTAGAGCAGAGACTAGTGTCATGCCAATGATTTAGGAATCTAAATTGAGCCAACCAGTTCCTTTAAAGCCATATTTCTCAAACATCCTAATTTTGAAGAAGCAAGATTCCTTGCTTAATTGTTTGGGTTTTTTTTAAAGTAAAAATATATTTACTCTTTTGTCTTAGAAAGTATTGCCCGGCTTTCCAAGTGCACAGTAGACCTTAACTTGTATTACCCTCCTCATTGTATTACCTCGATCCTGTGATTTCCAACACCATGACTTTTCCTTCTTGGTTTTGTAATTTCAATCGTTAAGAGTTTATATATAATGCCTTGATTCAATTTGGAATATTTACCATATTTTGAGAACCATTTTGTTTTGCTTTGTATCATACTAATATTTTACATTTATAAACATTTTGTGAATTTTTCATTACAGTATATACCACCAGCATGAAAACAAGGATGCATCCATTACTCAATCTGAAATGTTCAGATAATCATTGGGCAGTAAACACAGATAATTTGCACAGTTGCTCACAGCAGATCTATTTCTATGATCAATCTAGCTGAAGGGAAAAAAACAATGACAGAAAAACAAACCCCATGGTCTTGTAGGAAAAGAAGAGACATGATGATGGTAACTATGGGGGTTGGCAGAAGACTCGGCATGGAACTCATTTAGAGCAGCCAATTTATTTTCCAGCAGCATGTTTTTACTTCTATGAATAGATATAACTGTCTGGTTCATCAAATTATAAAACTCAAAGATCCTTGAACGACTTTAAGCCACTTGCAAAATGTGACAGACTGCCTGAGAACAAAAATTTACAACTATTTTCATGCATATATCCAATTTTCAATCTCTCACTTGATGAAATTACTAGGGGGACATTTCATACGCATTCTAAAATTAATCAATTTATTTTTCTTAGATCCTTTTTCTTCATCTTCACTTCTAGAGAAGTTTAAATCTCTGTAAAGACAGTTTCAATGGCAATTTTTAAATACTGTGCTATGCTGCTGCATAGGTCATGAAATCAGAAAAAAAGCTTTATTCCTTTCATTGATTTTTTCCCTTTAAGTTTTTTTCAAATCCAGTTATTATGTAATAGAAAACACTTTACATTTTTCTGAAGCAAAGCAATAGCTAAGCTTATTTTAATATTAGCTTGGGTTGGAATACATTTTATCTGCATATTCTCATTAATTCAGGATAAGGCTTTCATAGTAAGGATGGTGTCACACACAGCGACGACGACAACGACGTCGCTGCTACGTCACCATTTTCTGTGACGTTGCAGCGACGTCCCGTCGCTGTCGCTGTGTGTGACATCCAGCAATGACCTGGCCCCTGCTGTGAGGTCGCCGGTTGTTGCTGAATGTCCAGCTTCATTTTTTGGGCGTCGCTCTCCTGCTGTGACGCACACATCGCTACGTGTGACAGCGAGAGAGCGATGAAATGAAGCGAGCAGGGAGCAGGAGCCGGCGTCTGGCAGCTGCGGTAAGCTGTAACCAGGGTAAACATCGGGTAACCAAGGGAAGACCTTTCCCTGATTACCCGATATTTACCTTCGTTACCAGCATCCGCCGCTCTCGCTGCCAGTGCCGGCTCCCTGCTCTCTGCACATGTAGCTGCAGTACATATCGGGTAATTAATCCGATGTGTACTATAGCTAGGAGTGCAGGGAGCCAGCACTAAGCAGTGTGCGCGGCTCCCTGCTCTCTGCACATGTAGCACAGCGTCGCGTGTCGTTATGATCACTGCTGCTTCTGCTGTGTTTGACAGCTAAGCAGTGATCATAACAGCGACTTACAAGGTCGCTGTTGCGTCACATAAAATGGTGACGTAACAGCGACGTCGTTGTCGCTGTCGCTATGTGTGAACCCAGCTTAAGAATTTTGGTATCTATCCACAAGATCCACTATCCTCTTCTTCAACATTAAAGATATTTTTACAGCCTTGTATCCCTGACAATACACAATGTGATGTGATATATTGTAAGGTGTTCCTGTGATGTGTAATATTGATTGTGTAATGTATAACATGTAGTAGTTATTGAGGATATTTAACTCTTTCACCCCCAGGTAATTTTCCATTTTTCATTTAAATTTTCCGCTGCAGCATGGTTCTGATCAAGAGAAATGCTGATCTGTGACTCATGACCGCGTCAGGGGTCATCTGACCCCATGCTGTTATGGTAACACATCAGTGCCTCGTGATCGTATCATGGGGCTGTTGATAGCGGCAGTGAACAGATCCCCGCCATGACACTTTAAATTGCATGGTCAGAGTTTGACAGCGCGATCTAAGGGGTTAACAGGAGCAGGTGGATCTCCAATCTACTTGCGCCTTTTAGCTGCACGTGTCTGCTGATCAGATCAGCAGATGCGTGCGGGGATTACTGTGAGCTCACCGCTAGAGCTCGCGATAACCATACGACTAATGATGCACTAGTATGTCATTGGTTGTGAAGGGGTTAATAAGGAATTTACTCAACTACAGGAACAGAAGTAGTTAAGTGTTAATGCTAGCTTATCCTTGTAGGGGGTCAACGGAAAGATATAGTGATGGTTCATTCTAGAAAGAATCAGTGAAAACCTAGTGAGCGAACATGAGAGACATATAGCCACTTGGTTGTGAAGGTCACACACAGTGGTGTGGTTTGCGGCAACAGAGAACAGGAGACAAAAGGCGAGATAGTGTGAACTTCAAGTGTGGCCAAAAGACATTGGGTGTGAACAGCATTGTAACTAAAGACTAATCCTTAAACAGAGTGGCCCTAGATGATAGTAGCAGGAGCATGGAACCCTAGCAACCAGGTCCCCTAAACCATCAAGGTACCAGGTGACTTAGGTGACGTATACTGATGTAGGACTCTAGTGGCCAGGCCCCTTAATGTTCAAGGTACTGGGATAACCTCAACTGGCACGTCAATACAGTCAACCAACTGAGCCGATTCCTAGTAGATGGCTGGGTGTGCAAAGCTTTAATCTTGTCATTATAGGATCCCCAAGGAGACTGAATGAGGGACTGAAGGAAGGTGACTGCTACAGTGTGTGGATTGGGTTGCGCTAGGACCCACCATTCAGTTAAATCAGATGCAAACCAGAGGGAAGTTGAACTGTGATTGTTAATGTTAAGTGAAACTGTAATGTGCTGCAGGATATGTGCACATTAACAAAGAGTAAGTGCTGTTTTATTTTTTGGTTTTTTTTTTTCTTTTTTCTTTTCTTCTTCAGTTCTGTCAGTGTAAGATTTATAGGAGTAACCACTCCAAATAAGATTTTTTTTTTCATTTTTACCTACCATATAGCGAATATGGATAGGGGTTGTATTCATGAAACCACTCTTTTTCTGAAAAATGTAAATCGGATAATGCCTCCAGAGAAGAAGAGATCTGTTCTAATTGCTACAAATTGAATTTTATTGTCAAATTTGTGTGATTTGCGCAAAGCTATTCTCTGCAAATTGAATGTTCCTCATTGTACACTGGAGTCTCACTCAGGATATAAAAAAAAATTCTGAATTAATACTCACCTGACCGCTCATGTATCTTGCCATCCCTGAGACCTGCCATCCAGTTTTCCAAACCTATTTTTTTTCCTCTTCACCCATTATGTAGCATATATTCTGCCACTTCACTCCTAACTCTGGCATTCACCACAACAAGATCTCAGACATCACTGCACGCTTTGTCATTACTTTGGCAAAGCATGTTGTAATGTCATATAGTTACATAGTTACAATGTGCACCACTACTAATGATGTCAAATGCCTAGTCATGCCAGAAGTCAGGAATGGAGAAGCAGAAATGCAAGTGCGGAATAGGGAAAGGTGGGGGAAAAAAAATATTTTTAACCATTTTCTTAACCCTCTATGGTTCAGAAAAATGGTAGTCACAGCTGACCGTGATTTTGCTGAATTTTCACAGAGTGGAGAATACGAGAATACGAATTTTTGTAAAATTCACAAAATTAATTCCACTTGCATACATGTGCTCATCTTCAGCTCGCTCTCTAGATTATGGGAATATTAGTTCTCATAAATGAAAAACAAAGGCTGCAGACACCAAGGGCATTTATACAGCTCACTGAACTCAGAACTAGAAGATATTCAATAGAATGAGACAATAACATACTTAGGGTATAAGTTATATCAGCCAATGACTTCCCTCTTATGAAAACAAGAATATCAATACATGAGACACTGGGACCTGTGAGCAATAAAACATAAGTGATAAGCACAGATGTGTCTTTCCTAACATTTCTAAGCCCAACAGGAAAAAACAACATATACATCTAGTCTCCTATGAAAATAGAAAGTATGTTTAATGTATACTTTTTTTTACTAGATAGCTGGGTTCCAATGTTTAAAAATGGTATATGTGTGTTACTCTAGACCTTTTTCCTAGGTGAAAAATTTTATTCAATTGGTATCATGACGTAATTCAAGTCACGTTAAGGATGGACACATCTGTCATGAATCAATAAATTTACAGTACACTAATAATTTCGACAAACAGTGGCCAACATCAACAAACAAGACAGGCTAAATCTTCAGACTACAAGACTTCAAGTTTAAACCTCCACGAGAGAATGGAGTTAGTGAGTATAAGGCTATGTGCCCACGTTGCATCCTGTCCTTGCAGAAATTTCTGCAGCGATTTGAACAGCACATGTGCGCTTCAAATCATTGCAGAAACACTGTGTAATGAAAAGCCGATTTCATGCTCTCTGGATTCAGCTTCTCCCATAGACAGAGCGGGGGCTGCATCCAAAGTGCACAAAAGAAGTGACATGTTGCTTTTTAGAATGCAGCGATTTGGCAGCATGCAAATCGCTGCGTTCTAAAACGCAACATGCACATGGATTATGCACAATCTTCATAGATTGTGCTGGGGACGCAGGACTCATGCAGTTACGCTGCGGTGCAGAACGCAGCGTAACTGCATGCAATACGCACACCTGGGCACAGAGCCTAAAATGTCAAGGGCACACACACATGAAATAGTTGAAAAGATGTTAAATACATTGTATTATAAGTATTTTACTGTTGACATTAGTTAAAATGTTAGAAAGTATTAAATTGTAAAGTGTGTTAGTGCACCGCCATATGGCACATATAAATGTACTACCTAGAGCATGACGAGCAGCATTTCTTCTTTTCAGATAAGTTGTAATCTTCTCTTCTGACAGAAATACATACATATTAAATAGTCTGACATATTTTAAATGTATCTGCCAATATGGTAAAAATAAAACAAAAATACAAATAACGTAAAATTTACTATTTAAAAATCTTGAAACATAGCACTGTACTTCTCCGAAGAAACATGATCTTTCTATATTGTTTTGCACACTTTAAGATTGTGACATATGTACTGTATATGTATAGTTTGTGTTGATACCAGTGGCAAAGTTCTATTAAAAAAATAGACAGTGCTTCCTATGGCATTAGTTCCCACGCCAGTCGCCCCCATTAGCATGTTAGTACGTCCCTGTGGGCGTGCTAACATGCTCTTGAATGGGCAGAGTCAGAGGATGAGCTCACTCACCTCTCCACCGCCATCGCTGACCCACGCTGGATTTCGATTCAGTGCGCATGACCCCACAGTTTGGGTCATGTGCATTACTTCAGTTTTAAGCCAGGACGCATACACCCGGCTTCATAGTGCGCATGACCCAAATTCTGGGGTCATGCGCACTGAGCTGAAATCCCCCGTCAGACGCGATGGCAGCAATGAGGTGAGTGAGATCATCCTGTGACGCTGCGTATTCATTACCATGATAGCATGCCCACAGGAACCTACTAACATGCTAATTGGGGAGACTGGGCAGGGAGCTAACGCCCAGGGGACTAGTGCCCTCGCTCATTAGCATACAATTAAAGATCTCTAGAAATATTTTTTTATAAAGATCTCTTTATCTATTCTAGTGTATACAGGGACGGTTAGTCAGGGATTAGCAATATGCACCCAGAACTGCTCGTGGTTCTGGGTGCATATTGCACCTGACAGGTTCCCTTTAAAGAGTGAGCTAGAACTATTTTGCAAAGAAGAATGAACACATTTTTCAGCTCTAGATGTGCAAATCTGGTAAAGACAGACCCGAAAAGACTTGCTGCAGTTTTTGCAGCAAAAAGTGATCGTAAAAAGTGTTGACTTAGGAGGGCTGGATACAAATGCTAGTCACAATTTTCAGATTTATATTTTAAAAATATTTAGCAAATCTAAATTCAATTGACTGATATCAACTAATGAAAATTAGACATTGATTTTCTATTTTTGTTCAACAGAAAAATAATAAAAAAAAATAATGAAAAGAGTCTGGACAAAATGAGGGAACCTGTAACTTCATATTTTGTTGCATAACCTTTGGAGGCAATCAATGCAAACAAACGATTACTGTAGCTCTCAATGAGACCAGCAATTTTTTGCAGGTATTTTGGCTCACTTTTCGTCAGCAAACTGCTTCAGCTGTCTCATATGTGAAAGGCGCCTTATCCAGATGGCATGTTTCAGCTCCTCCCACATGTTCAATAGGATGTAGATCAGGGCTCATAGAAGGCTGCTTCAGAATAGTGCAATGCTTTGCTCTTCACCATGTTTGGATGTTTCTAGGTTTGTTTTAGGTTATATTCTGTTGGAGGATCCAACTCAAAACAAGCTTTCAGACACTGGACAGCATATTACACTCCAGAATATCTTGATAGTCTTGGTATTTCAATTGTATCTTGCACAGATTCAAATCACCTTGTGTCAGATGCAAAAAAGCAGTCCCAAAACATAATTGAGTCTCCTCAATGATTTAGAATAAATACAGTTATCTTTTCTTTGTATGCTTCATTTTGGCATCTGCAAACAGAGCTGATGTGACTTGCCAAAAAGCTCCACTCTTGCCTTGACATACTCCCAGAAGTTTTGTGGCTTGTCAATTTGTATTTTGAAACATTCTCTTTTTTTATGATTTTCCTTCAACAGTGATTTCCTCCTCGATTATCTTCCATGTCGTCCACTATGGCCAAGACAGCGATGGATGGTGTGATCTGATGCTGATGAACCTTGACCTTGGAATTCACTTCTTATCTCAATAGAAGTTGTTCTGGGCTCTATGGTTATAATAATACCTTATCATTCATATTATTTGTCGCTTTTATTTGTCATCAGTTTTCCTTCTTGATTGGTTACAGTCCCATAAACCTTAAATGTCTGAATAATATATGCAACTATAATAATAGGAACATCAAGCTGTTTGAAGATGGCCTTATAGCATTTACCTTTAATATGCTTGTCTATAATTTTCTTTCTAATCTCTTGAAACATCTCACTCTTTGGCTTTTCTTTATCTATTTTCAATGTTTTACACACACTATGATAGCAAACAGCACAGTGACTACTTTTCACTCTATAAATATGCCAACCATCTGACTACAAGTTTGTAGAAACCTGTAATGCTAACCACAGGACATAACTTCATTTAATATGTCTCTATGGCAAAATTATTTGCAATAATTTTCAGGGGGTACCATTATTTTTGTCCGTGTCATTTTCTTTAGTTTGTTTTAAAAACAACCAAAAAAACCCAAAAAATGTATATATACAGTATATATATATTTATATATATATTTTTAAACAATTCAAAAGTACTGTCTGATTTTCATTAGTTGATATTTAGTAAATTTAAATTCAAAGCTACTTTTGTCAGTTGTATGTTATTTCAGTGACTATTGTGTTTTTTTCACTTTAATAAAAAGGTAACCGACAATTTGTTTTCATGTGTTTAAATGTATATACAATTGTACTGATGAAAGGGTCTGTGCTAGACACTTATATAAAGAAACTGTATTCATCAAATTGAGTGGATTTAGCACGGCAACTGTCAGTCTGATTTTGTCATCTTGATTCAAAATAGGAATAGTTTGTGGCACTTTACACCTTGTCATTTTGTTGTAATCTCACTCTATATTCACTCTTTACAATTTGATCTAGATATTTGACAGCCACATACCCAGAAGGGTTCAGCTAGCCAGGACTAACACTCAGTTATATTATAGGTTGTTTCCAAAAAGTCATTAATTTTTCATCTTAATTAAAATAGTAAGAGAAATGTTATTAATAAAAGCATCAAGGGCATTTCTATTGCTTTATAACAAAAGTGAATTTTAAAACAACTCACCTGGTCTACGCCTGCTGATGTCGCTATCATAGCCTTCAAATAATTCTCCAGGACAACTTTCTGTAGCACTGACAGCACCCCGATCACTGCCAAGGCTGGTCAGACTGCCTGATAAACCACTGGAGAGCATTCCGCCAAAATATTTCTTTTGATTACCAACTGTATTTAGAGTGGGCTCAGTACTCGAAACTAACAGGAAAAAGACATGTTAATGTTTATACATACAGAATTCGGCATCAATGAGTAAACCCCTTTGAAAAGTAATATTTTAATCAAAATCTCACGTAACACAAGAACAATTTCCAAAATGTTGATGAGACTGAGGTTTATAGAATATTTTGTTAACTTATAACATGCCAGTAAGGTTAATAATATAACTTTCATGACTAAATCTTTACTTTTACTGAAATTAGTTGATGCAAAAATGAGTACACCCCTGAAGAAAATCTAGTATTTTTTATGAACTCCATGGCTTTTAAGAACAGCACCAAGTTTTCTATGCATGGAATGAACAAGTTGGCAATGTAGTGAAACAAATATAGTTTTACGTTTTTCAAGAAAAGTTTTACAGTCTGCATCCTGGATAAGTAGTGATGCTCAAATTGTCTCTTCAAAATTACCCATAAGTGTTCGATTGGGTTCAGATCAGGAGACATGCTTGGCCAGTGAATTGCTGTCACACTTTTTCAGAAATGCAACAGTGGCCTTAGTTATGTGTTTTGCATCATTTTCTTTAAGTGTAGAAGTACATCTGTAAATTCATGATACCATGAACCATCAGCACTCATGCAGCCACACATAAAGACACCTCCATGATTATGTTTCACTGTAGGAACCATGCATTTTTCTTTATATTCCTCACCTCTGCACCACCATACAGTTTTGATGCCATCAGTTCCAAAAACAATTATCTTGGCCTCATCACTCCAGAGTATAGAGTATCAGATTGTTTTTTAGCATGGGCCTTGTCAAATTGTAGGTGGAATCTTTTGTGAATGGGCTTTAGGAGAGGGTTCTTTTGTAGAAGACATGCATGCAATTTCTCTATAGCAGAGGTTCCCAACTCCAGTCCTCAAGGCACACCAACAGTGCATGTTTTCAGGATTTCTTTAGCATTGCGTGGGTGTTGGATTCAGCACCTTTGCAGGTGATTAAATTATCACCTGTGCAATACTAAGGAAATCCTGAAAACATGCACTGTTGGTGTGCCTTGAGGACTGGAGTTGGGAACCTCTGCTCTATAGCATATTCATTACTGTGCCACAGAAAACACCCAGTTTGGCATTCTACTTCTTTAGATAACTACAGAAAACATACAGGTTGGTTTTCTTCAATCCTTTTCATCAGAAGATGCTCCTGTTTAGATGTTAACTTCCATGATCGGCTTGGACGTCTCTTTGAGATGCTTGTAGTTCCATCTACACCATTTGCAGAATTATTAGGCAAGTTGTAGTTTAGAGGATTTTTTAATTATTGATCAACACCTATGTTCTCAATCAACTCAAAAGACTTATAAATATCAAAGCGTAATATTTTTGGAAGTTAGAGTGTTTTTTTGTTTAGATTTGGCTATCTTAGGAGGATATCTGTGTGTGCAGGTAACTATTACTGTGCAGAATTATTAGGCAACTTAATAAAAACCAAATATATTCCCATCTCACTTGTTTATTTTCCCCAAGTAAATCAATATAACTGCACTAAACTTAGAAATAAACATTTCTGACATGCAAAAACAAAACCCAAAAAAATCAGTGACCAATATAGCCCCCTTTCTTTATGATGACACTCAACAGCCTACCATCCATAGATTCTGTCAGTTGCTTGATCTGTTTACAATCAACATTGCGTGCAGCAGCCATCACAGCCTCCCAGACACTGTTTCGAGAAGTGTACTGTTTTCCCTCCCTGTAGATCTCACATTTTATGAGGGACCACAGGTTCTCTATGGGGTTCAGATCATGTGAACAAGGGGCCCTGTCATTATTTTTTCATCTTTTAGACCTTTACTGGCCAGCCACGCTGTGGGGTAGTTGGATGCATGTGATGGAGCATTTTCCTGCATGAAAATCATGTTTTTCTTGAACAATGCTGACTTCTTCCTGTATTAATGCTTGAAGAATTTGTCTTCCAGAAACTGGCAGTAGGTATGGGAGTTGAGCTTCACTCCATCCTCAACCCGAAAAGGTCCCACAAGTTCATCTTTGATGATACCAGCCCAAACCAGTACCCCACCTCCACCTTGCTGGTGTCTGAGTCAGAGTGGAGCTCTCTGCCCTTTACTGATCCAGCCTCTGGCCTATCCATCTGGCCCATCAAGAGTCACTCTCATTTCATCAGTCCCTAAAGCCTTTGAAAAATCAGTCTTAAGATATTTCTTGGCCCAGTCTTGACGTTTTATCTTATGTTTCTTGTTCAAAGGTGGTCGTTTTTCAGCCTTCCTTACCTTGGCCACATCCATGAGAATGACACACCTTGTGCTTTTTGATACTACAGTAACATTGCAGCTCTGAAATTTGGCCAAACTGGTGGCAAATGGCATCTTGGCAGCTTCACGCTTGATTTTCCTCAATTCATGGGCAGTTATTTTGTGCCTTTTTTGCCCAACCCGCTTCTTGCGACCCTGTTGGCTATTTGCCATGAAACGCTTGCTTGTTCGGTGATCACGCTTCAAAAGTTTGGCAATTTCAAGACTGCTGCATCCCTCTGCAAGACATATCACAATTTTGGACTTTTCAGGGCCCATCAAATCTCTCTTCTGACCCAGTTTGCCAAAGGAAAGGAAGTTGCCTAATAATTAAGCACACTTTATATAGGTTTTATGTGAGCTTGGGCACAGGACCTCTGATCTCTGATGTGATACCGGACTCCCCTGATGAGTCTAAAGAGATGAAACGCATCGGGACGAGGGCCAGGAACATTATAGGGGCACTAAGAGAGGGTTAGATGTGGTCTGCCCTTGTTAGGGTGGAAGTCATTGGGGTAACAAGAGTTTCCTTAGGGATATGATAGGGTCAGTCTGAAGCTGTGACTGCATGGACCCATGCAGAGGAAACCCTAGTACACCCCAAGCTGCAAGAAATGGGTGAGATCGTTGACAACTCATTCTAAAATCTTGACACAGGTGGATTCCTCTATGAGAACCACTATACACTTTATAGTTTGATTATATTGAGTTATTTTTGATAATTTTTTTTGTACTCATATATTGGACCACTGTTCTTTTCTGAGCGAAATTATCCACTAAATTTTTTTGTTATGTTTGTTGTGTTTTTCTGTTAATTTTGTTGTATGTTTATTGGCTTCCTGGATATACATTCTAGGCTGAAACTGTCAGCAATCCAAGGAGCTTTGTGTTACTCATGTACCTGATCTAGGCTTTTATTGTGAACAGGATTAAAAGTTATATTTTAGCCTCTTAAAATTGCTATTCTATACTATTATTTAAGTGGCCTCCCTCGATTTTGAGGACTGGTGTGTGAATGAGTTTCCGTCGGGAACAACAACAATAAACGGGAGCCACTGGACCCTTGAAAGGTACTAATGCCACCTTTCCACATCAAACTAGGCCTCATGAATCAATTTGTCACAGTTTGAACAAGGAGTCAGTTCCATTTAAGTATCTACAAGATCTCTTTCAAACGCTTTCAGAAGCAAAAGTTAAAGCTGGCGTTTTATGTTGGCCCTCAAATCAAGAAAGTTATGGATTGTCAAGAGTTTCCCAAACTCCTCAAAAGAAAAAAGACAAAGAAGCATGGATCAGTTTTGTTAATGTAGTTACAGGTTTCCTTTGGAAATCATAAAGCTGAAAACTATGTTGTATTGGTTGAAACTGGTGATGAAAAATGGGCTGCATGAGGTCTCAAAGTCCATGTCCTTGATGCCCATCTTGATAGACTCAAACAGAAGATGGATTTTGAGGACCAAGGAGAGTGCTTTCAACAAGATAGCAAATTTCAAAATATAGGATGCCAGAGAAACTACAAGGAAAACCTTATGGGGGACTACATTTGGGGATTAATGCCTAAAAGTGATATGTGATATGTCATACCCTCACAAAAGTAAATATTTCTAAGTTCCTTTTCATCAATTTGTAGCATTTTGATTAAAATATGCTAATGATTTGAAATATATTGTATTTCATTTTCATTATGAACTTAAACCCAAACATTTATAATTTTCCTTAAGATGGTATTCTAATTCCAACTTTTCAGTGTCCTGACCACGAAATCAAAGTTTTTGCAGGCTAATACATTTTTTCCATGTATTTATGATATAACCAATTAAGAAATGACATTAATTCCCTGGGAACAAAAATCATGTTACATAGTGTAATCCCAATAAAATAATCAATGGCTTTCTTGAATAATCCCCCAAAAATATGAACAGGACATATACGGTATACCGTAAAGAAGGATCATAATTGATTTGAAACTCTGATAATATAGATACTGAAACATATCTACACTCTGTATTCTGTTCATATTTTTTCTGGATTATTTAATAAAGCCATTATTTTATCTGGATCATGGTAGCTGAATATTTTTAAGTTTTCCTCTCATTACACACAGACCTTGTGATTTGTGCACCTGGTGATGAGTGAGATGGACTTTTCTCTATTATTTTGTATTATGGCATACAATATAAACAGAAACTAAAGGTTTTCTGACAAATCAGTAGTGTACTCCTTTATGCTAAACACTGTATATTAGAGGTACATATTACTGCCCCTAGCTAAAGGTTTTAAAGAGCTTGTCTAGAATTTCAAAAACATAGCTTGCTTTTCCTACAAAATTGCACCAAACCTGTCCTAGCTTGTGTGTGCTATTGCTACTCAGTATTGTTCATTATAATGGAATACCTGACACCAGTGGTCTCGAGTGGCACTACGCCAACTACATTGTAAAGCAATAATGTCCCACTCCCCACATCAGCTAGAGCTACTAGAGCAGTTAGATTAGTAGCTACAACTTACCAGAGTCAAGTCTATTTTTTCTGTATTTCTCATTTTTGGAATCAAGTGAAATTTTCTCATCCAAACTTGAAGTACTTAAATCAGAGTCACTTTCACTGTCACTGGTAGCCACTAAAAAATAAGACAGCATTTCATTGTTCCAGTTGTACAACTCTCAAGTCTGACTGTTCTTCAATAAATAGTTATCACAAGCATAATCCAGAAAATGTTCTTATATTTGGCACTAAGCAGTGAAATTATCACTTAAAGGGAACCTGTCACATACAATATGCGTTCTGACCTATCAGCAGACGCACGTGTGCCCTAATTACACCTCCCTACCCATCCCTGTGTTATAAAATTGTGTAATATGTAAGTAATAAAAACCGTTTTATTACTTACATATTGCCTATGTAAATAGCAGAGCTCGTAGCCCCATGGGCGTCTCATCCCCTGTGGGCGTGATACCATAGATTCACGTGTGACGTCCCCAGTCGTTCCTTCAGAATACTGTGCTTGCGCACTAACGGTCAGAGGAGTCTGATCATGCGCAGAGCGCATCTGAAGCCGGCGAGTGAACACCCGGAAAAGACTGGTAAGTGCAAACACACGCGGGATTCTAAAGAAGCGATGGGGGACATTGCACATGTGAATCCATGGTATTACGCCCAAAGGGGTGTGATACCATGGAAAGTATACAAACACAGGGTAATGTGACGCCCATGGGGTGACGAGCTCTGCTATTTACATAGGATATATGTAAGTAATAAAACAATTTTTATTACTTTCATATTACAAAATTTTATAACACAGGGATGGGTAGGGAGGTGTAATTAGGGCACACATGCGTCTGCTGATAGGTCAGAACGCATATTCTACATGACAGGTTCCCTTTAAGGGTGGCTTTACACGCTACGATATCGGTACCGATATCACTAGCATGCGACCTGCCTCCATCGTTTGTGCTAAACGGGCATATCGCTGCCCGTCGCACACAAAATCGCGCACCCCCGTCACACATACTTACCTGCATAGCGACGTCGCTGTGACCGGCGTACCGCCTCCTTTCTAAGGGGGCAGTCCATTCGGCGTCACAGCGATGTCACTACAGGTAAGGAGATGTTCCTCGTTCCTACGGGGGTCACACACAGCGATGTGCACTGCCGCAGGAACGAGGAACAACTTCAGCAACGCGATAGCATCGATAATTTGGAGCGGACCCCCATGTCAACGAGGAGCGATTTTGGATGTTTTTGCAACGATCCAAAATCGCTCCTTGAAGTCACACACAACGAGATGACTACAGCGGCCGGATGTGCGTCACAAATTCCGTGACCCCAACGAGATCGCTGTAGCAAAATCGTAGCGTGTAAAGCCCCCTTAAGTTGATTGAGGAGACTGTCAGTCAAAAATCTGTGCGTGATATTGGTTACTATTTTTAAATTATTTTTCTTTAGAAATAAATATCTGGACATTTTAATGGAGTTTTCCCATTATTCTAGTCAGGATCAGACTGGGACAAAAAAAGCAGCAAACCTCACCAGTCCATATCCTATCAGTGAACTTTGTAGCGCTTGGAAAGTTATCTCTATACAGAAGTAGGGTATAACTTCCAAACTTGGCGTAACCAATTTAAACAGGTTTTTCAACATTTGTTTTTTTTGCCCAGAGAAATGTAAAAAACAATAAAAAAATAATGAGCCTACCAAGTCTAGTGCCACCTCTCCGACAACAGAACAAGAGAAGTGGTACTGTGCAGTGGATAAATATAGAAAAATACAGAATATGACAATTACATCTAGTATATAGGACATGAGAAGTGGTACTGTGCAGTGTATACATACAATTACACCCAGTATACAGAACAGGAGAAGTGGTACTATGCAGTGTATACAGAAAAAGGCCGGTTTCAGACATCCGTGTTTATCAGGTACCAGTCACACGCATAGTTATGGTCACACATGTGTCACACGTGTGACATCGTGTTTACATACCTGTGACACGTACCGGGTAAAACACGTGTCTCTGCAATGAAAAGATGTTCTATATTTACCTGCATCCAGCAATGCTGTCTTCTGCTCTTCTACCTCCCGCTCCTAACCCCGCTCATTATTTTCATTGATTATTCACTGCCCGAGGATTTGGAAGCCAGAGCATTGCGGGGACAGCTCCGGACAGCACAGCCGACGACAGCACCGCCGGGACATCGCCGGTGACAGGTGAGTATACAGAAGTTTGTGCAGTGACATCCAGGGGGTCATCGGAATTCCCAATGAACTCATGAACCCCTGGAAGTCACCATCGTGAAACTCGCTGAAGCGCAGTTGTCGCAGGGATGTCATCAGGAGGTCATCAGAGTTCATTGGAATATCCGATGACCTCCTGGACGTCCCTGCACACACACTGCTGGCAGGATACTCACCTGTCACTAGCGATGTCCCCAGTGATGCTGTCCTCGGCGATGCTGTCTCCAGCGTGGTTCCCAGCTGCTCACTGCAGTGAATAATCAATGAAAATAATGAGCGGGAGTCAGGAGCGAGAGGCAGCAAAGCTGGAGACAGCATCGCTGGAACAGGTAAATATAGAAAATCTTTTTATTTAAAAACCCGTGTTTTCTCCGGTCCGTGTCACATTGATGTCACACGGATCACATCAGAGTGCGACCCGTGTGACACCCGTGCTGCCGGAGAAAAAACAAACATGTCTCCGTGTGAGCGTGCGGGGAATAGCGGGGCCACATAGTCCGTGTGAAAACACGGCCATGTGAGTACACAATATGGTAACATGGGTACGTGTGACATCCGTGTTAAAAATGGATGTCACACCTACCTAAAACGCGGACGTCTGAAATCAGCCTAATACAGATACTGAGATTACACCCAGTATACAGGACAGGAGACGTGGTCCTGTGCAGTGGATATATACAGAGTAATATAGATGAAAACAAGAGAACAGAGTTTTTATAGTGCAAAAAGTACAAAAGTTTTATTAGAAGCAGCAGGTGGACATCCATTAAAAGCAAGTAAAATAACAGGACCAAGCTCCAGTGTGTACATCACTTCAGGGTTAACAACACATGAATTATTTATCACAGTGCAAAAAGACAGGTGCACATATTGCATATATCCTGTCTTGGGCTATGCCCATAAGACGTTTAGCGCATCCAGATCACATTCGCATCACAAATTGTGTGAATAAAGGTTAGAGCATATCTACCAGTGGTGGTAACGTGGCATAATGGCATCTTGATCGATATAGCAGAACCTCATGTACGTTTTGATTTTCTTAATTATTCATTCTTCATCAGGGCAGAGGTGTTCTGATGAAGAATGAATAATTAAAAAAAATCGTAACGTACATCCGCTTCATGAGGTTCTGCTATATTGATCAAGCTCTGAAGTGATGTACACACTGGAGCTTGGTCCTGTTATTTTATTTGCTTTTAATGGATGTCCATCTGCTGCTTCTAAAAAAACCTTTTGTACTTTTTGCACTATAATAACTCTCTGTTCTCTTGTTTTCATATTATGCTTTGGAGTTAGTACCATTTGTGGGGATCCATGAGATTCCATAACCACAAAAAATATTGTTTGGTGATACGGAGCCTTTTGCTAATATAGAGTAATACAGATGCTGAGAATTATAACCAGTATACAGGACAAGAGAAGTGGTACTGTGCAGTGTATATGTCGCGGGTGGGTAGCGCAGGCCATGACCAGTGGGGAGCTACTCCGGACGCGCAGATCCGGGATCGTGGCTGTGGCTCGAGTGGCAGCTGGATCTGGGGCTCGCGCAGCAGCCCACAACAATATAAAGGGGGTATTTACAGGGGAAAGAGTTTGTCAGTGACGCCACCTATGGGTTGCGGTGATTTGTTGGTGACACCGCCGCTGCCTTGGTATGGGACGCCCGAGGCTGATGGAATGGGGCTGCAGGATGGTATCCCCTCTATGGGTAGGGGAGGTGTTGTTCCGAGGCCCAGGTGTAGGTGGTGTGCGGTGCTCGGGCGTTGTCTGCAGGCTGGACCGGGTGACACTGGTGTACTCACTGTTTTAGAAATAAACCACACAAGTCCAAGTAGTAAACCGGTAGCCTCCGGAGGGGTGTGCTCGTGTCCCGCACACCAGTTGACAGGACAGGGGCCCTTCCTCCTGCACTTCAGTGTTTTGTCTCCTGTATTGACTAGTCCGCATGAAATGGGAAAAGTCCACTCCCGCTGTCTTTGCTGTGTGAGTTGTTGCCTGCGAGATCTGACCCTTGGGAGTTTTGCAGGCACTTGCAGATGCCCTATGCCCCCCCCCGCCCCGGTTGGGCTTCCGTCTCGCACTCTGTGCTTGTTGGTGGGGCAAGACGTGGAATCGTGTCCATTTCTGGCTAATTGACAAGGGGCTTGAAGTTGTCCTTGCCATAGGGTCCAGGCACCCCGACTGTGCACGGCCTCCGTACCGGATTCCCACTGTCGGCACCGGTGGGCTATAACAATACCCTGGTCCACTTAAGGTCTCCCGCGACCGGATCTCTGTTGCCTGTGGCCCTGCTATGTTGCCTGCCACCAGGTCAGCACAGGTAGTCCGGTAGTCCAGGAGCTCCAACCCCTGACTACCACTCCACTCCTCTCACTTCCACTCCACAACTCTAACTGACTTGTTCCCTCCCCTAACACCTCAGAACCCCTAGGTGGGCATCACTATCTGTCTGTCCCCACCCACTGGTGTGTCCCTATTGTACTGGGGGGGTGACTAGGCTTTGTGGCCGGTGTTGTACCTGTGTGTGGGTTTGTGTTGGTAGGCCAAGGAGGATGGAGTCCTGCACCTGGAAGATTTGTGCAGTCTCTGTGACAACCTGGTTTTCCCAGGGCATCACATATATACTGTATACAGAATAATACGGATACTATGAATTACACACAAAAAACACAAAACAAATAGATAGAAATGTAATTATTAAAAGGCAATAACTAAGCTAATAGAAGCATTTCACAACATATATTTCAACACCACAGATATTCCACACAGATTTAACTAAATTGGTCAAGTAATGTGCTCCGTCTGTCGATTTCCAGGTCTGTCTCTTTCCCCGTCTGTCTCTTTCCCCGTCTGTCTCTTTCCCCGTCTGTCTCTTTCCCCGTCTGTCTCTTTCCCCGTCTGTCTCTTTCCCCATCTGTCTCTTTCCCCGTCTGTCTCTTTCCCCGTCTGTCTCTTTCCCCGTCTGTCTCTTTCCCCGTCTGTCTCTTTCCCCGTCTGTCTCTTTCCCCGTCTGTCTCTTTCCCCATCTGTCTCTTTCCCCGTCTGTCTCTTTCCCCGTCTGTCTCTTTCCCCGTCTACCTGTCTCTGTCTGTCTCTTTTTTTGTCTGTCTCTATCTCTCTGTTTCTTTCCCCGTCTGTCTCTTTCCCAGGTCTGTCTCTTTCCCAGTCTTCCTCCCAGTCTCTTTGTCTGTGTCTTTTCCTGTCTGTCTCTTTCCCTGTCTGCCTGTCTCTGTCTGTCTCTTTCCTTGTGTGTCTCTATTTCTCTGTCTCTTTCCTCGTCTGTCTCTATCAAGGTCTGTGTCTTTCCCCATCTATCTTCGTCCGTCTTTCTGTCTGTTTCCTCCTTCCCTGTCTGCCTGTCTCTGTCCCTGTCTGCATGTCTGTCTGTCTCTTTCCAGGTCTGTCTCTTTCACTGTCTGTCTCTTTCCCTGTCTGTCTCTATCTCTCTGTCTGTCTGTCTCTCTGTCTGTCTCTCTGTCTGTCTCTCTCTATCCGTCTCCCCACGGACATCTTATTACCTCATATATAAGCTTCTTATACTAACAATGTCTTTTGTTCCTATAGCAACCAATCACAGCTCCTACTAATAACCTGTAGTTCCAGGCTCCATTTACTTTAATGGAGGCATGTTTTTTGGAGACTAACTGTAAAACGCGGGGTTACATTTTCCGGTCAAAACATAGTTTACGACGTTCCCTGGGTCACATGAGGTGTCTGTGCAAAATTTCTGCATTGTAAATGCGACGGTGCGTATACACTTTTCGTTTCACTTTTTCCCCATTATGTAGATAGGGTCAAAATTGATTGGTAAATTGGAACGCGCAGGGTTAAAATTTTGCCTCACAACATAGCCTATGACGCTCTCGGGGTCCAGACGTGTGAGTGTGCAAAATTTTGTGGCTGTAGCTGCGACGGTGCAGATGCCAATCCCGGACATACACACATACATACATACATACACACACACACATACATACATACACACACACATTCAGCTTTATATATTAGACTAGCTGTACTACCCGGCTTCGCCCAGGTTAATAACTGCTGTTAACAAAATAGAATGTATTAACAAAAATTTATTCTCCACACAAAAACCACAAAACAAATAGAAATGTAATTATTAAAAGGCAAAAACTAAGCTAATAGAAGCATTTCACAACATATATTTCAACAACACAGATATTCCACACAGATTTAACATCCTATGACCTCACACATACTGAGAATGTCCTTTGTTGCCTATATTAACCAATCAGAGCTCAGATTAATTAACTGTAGCAAAATAGAAGCTAAGCTGTGATTGGTTGCTATTGGCAGCCTGATAATTCTCCAGGCAACAGAAAGCCCTCCCCCTGACAGTATATATTAGCTCACACATACACATATAGACAGGTCATGTGACTGACAGCTGCCGTATTTCCTATGTGGTACATTTGTTGTTCTTGTAGTTTGGCTGCTTATTAATCAGATTTTTATTTTTGAAGGATAATACCAGACTTGTGTGTGTTTAGGGTGATTATGTGGCGAGGTTGGTGTATGTGTGGTGAGATGTGTGCTGAGGGTGGTATGTGTTCAAGCACGTGGTAGTGTGTGGCGCATTTTGTGTGTGTGTTAATATCCCTGAGTGTGGTGAGTATCCCATGTCGGGGCCCCACCTTAGCAACTGTACGGTATATACTCTTTGGCGCCATCGCTCTCATTCTTTAAGTCCCCCTTGTTCACATCTGGCCGCTGTCAATTTGCCCCCAACACTTTTCGTTTCACTTTTTCCCCATTATGTAGATAGGGGCAAAATTGATTGGTAAATTGGAACGCACGGGTTTAAATTTCGCCTCACAACATAGCACCCGGCGCTGCCCGGGATAGTAACTGTCTCTCTGTTTCTCTCCCATTCTCTGTCTGTCTCCCCCTCTGTATATATCTCTCTGTTTCTCTCTATCTCTTTGTCTCTTTCCCTGTCTGTCTCCCCCTCTGTATATATCTCTCTGTTTCTCTCTATCTCTTTGTCTCTTTCCCTGTCTGTCTCTTTCTCTGTCTGTCTATCTATCTCTTTCCCTGTCACTTTCCCTGTCTGTCGCTTTCCCTCTCTTTCCCTGTCAGTCTGTCTCTTTGTGTCTGTCTCTTTGTGTCTGTCTCTTACCCTGTCTATGTCTGTTTCTTACCCTGTCTGTGTCTGCCTCTTTCCCTGTCTGTGTCTGTCTCTTTCCCTGTCTGCATTGTGACACGCCAAGATTCCATATAAGGGCGTGTATGCACATTCTTCTGAAGTTCTGGCTGCACTGTGGCTCCCAGCTCCATTTGCTTTAATGGAGGCAGGTTTTTTGGCGAATAACTGTAAAGAGCGGGGTTAAAATTTCCCCTCGAAACATAGCCTATGACGCTCTCGGGGTCCAGAAGTGTGAGTGTGCAAAATTTTGTGGCTGTAGCTGCGACGGTGCGGATGCCAATCCCGGACATACACACATACATACACACACATACACACACACATTCAGCTTTATATATTAGATAATGATGGAATGGTTCAACATATTCCAGTGATTATGAGAATGTTGTTCAGGATACATTATGTTAGTGGTAAATTTTGGTTCATATGACTTGCGTTTATTTATGAAAAAAATGTGAAAACTTAGCAATTTTTTTAAAATTTTAATTTGTATCACCCTTAAACCAGATAGTTATAACATACAAAATAGTTAATAAATAATATTTACCACATATTTTACATCAGCATAATTTTTTTTTAAACAGATTTTTTTGGGTTAGGAAGTTAGAAGGTTTAAAAGTTTACCTAAAAATCTTTCAAACAAAATTTACAAAACCTATTTTTTTAGGGACCACATTACATTTGAAGGAGCTTTGTGGGGGCTATGTGACAGAAAATACCCCAAAGTGACAGCATTCTAAAAACAGTACCCCCCTAAATGCCCCAAACCACATTTAAGAAGTTTGTTAATTGTGATAGGCGCTCGCCACTGCTTGATGCTTGATCGAGCATTGGGTTGCTTAAACACCATGCTAGAGCCCCAGCCCCGCTTTTTTTCTTACACTAAACATGCGAGGATTGCATGACAATCACAGTAATGCCACAGCATCCCTTTACAGCCCTTGCTGCTACAATGGAAAACCAAATGTCCTTTTCAGGGCTAAGTCTAATCTATTCTATTCTCTAATAATAATGCTCTTAGCAGTATTTAATGTGGGGCTAGCTGCTGGAGAAAGAATAGTGTATTAGAGGCATCTAGGCAGGGATTATTACCTTACAGTTCTTAGAGAGAAAAGATATACCAAAAAATGGGATCACCGAATCCAATGTTGTGATTATGAAAAAATATATTTTATTATACAAACAAAGTGGGAGGAGCAAGGTAACAAGGGCACATACACAATTGATTAAAAACAATTAAAAAGCCAAAAATTGGCATGATTCCCCACCACGCCAGCCTCCAATATATAAATATATAAATATAATAGAGGGTACCCCTTACAAATACAGTAAATTTCCAAACAATGAATGGTAACTGCCCGGTACAGGTATAGAGCCACCGATGTATAGAGCAATGGTTTCACACATACATGAGTATAATAATGGAGAAAATCTCTAGCATATATATATAAACACAGATAGTAGAAGGTGATGACTTAGCATGGGTAAAAACCACTGATATACGAATGACCGACTTCAACATATGGGGTAGTGAGGGGTATACATAAGTTCAGGTCAAAATGCAAAGATACAAAAATAGTGAGTAGACCTTACACAATACCCCTGTCAAATACCCAGATAGTTAAATCACAGTGAAATAGGCATCCACAGTCTATATACCACACATACAGTACCCTGCGGGCACCGGTCAAAGGAAATCAGATTGGCAACATATGCCTGTGTTCACCAGAATAGGTGTAAGGATAAATAATGTGTACCTATGTTATTTAGGGTAAGTATAGATTATACAGGACATGGTCATCCAGTCCAGAGCATCGGCCTACCCATGGTCATGCCCTGGAAAAACGTAAAGCTGGAATAATCAACCACAGGCACAAGAAGCAGGATAATTCCAACACCAAGCCAGTGGGTATATACCTAGACTAGAATTTGCTGAGTCTGCAAGATAGCATACTCACACCTGATGGCACAGTGGGTACCAGGGGGGGAGGAGAAGGGGTACAACAGGGGGAGGCAGGAGGCGTGTGACCCCACGCGTATCGCCACCCGTCGTGTGGCTTCCTCAGGGGAGAAGAGTGTGCAAAGACAATCAAAGTGTGCCCTATATAAAAGCAGAAAAAATCATTAGGAAGTGATGACTCACCAGTCTCTTTGGTGTGGGACGCTAGCGATGGCGGCCGCCATATTGGAATAGTCACATGATTAAAGATCCGCCCTAACAGCGTACTGCGCATGCGCGGGTATACCCAGCGCTACTCAAATTGAGTAGCTCTTTACAAGAATTAGAGTAAATCCAACATAGAGCAGACGCGAACTACTGCGCAGGCGCTGGATGTTTACAATGCAGTAGGGAAAGTATCACACGTTTTGAGAATACATTGATATCTATGCAGACGCTTGTATGTGAAGGTATTCAATTAATCCCTGCACACACCAAAAACTACATCTTCGCGCCGACATATGTATAAGTATAGAAAAAGGGCCAAAGCATATTTTAACCCCTTAGATCCCGGAGGAGCATCAGGACTCAGGCATATATATTGGGGGTAATTCAGGCATAGGAGCTGCCAGGGCTAAAAGGGCGGCATATGTACCGATAAAAAAGCCCAATATTTATACAGGAGTTTAACGTGTGCATCACAATACACCCCATAAAGGAGGCAAGTTTTAATACAAAGATGACACCTAGTGGATCATACATGAGACCCCAAGAACCCACTCGGATCGAAACAAATAGGAAACCAGAGGGACCCCTATGTTATATAGGTAGATGTGAGCAGTCCATGGAGATAAAGTAAGTCCACTGATTTGGATTACGGAAAATATCCGACAGCGTGATTCCTTGTAGTCAGAATATGGACCAGATCTTATCCACCTATTGAAGTCCAAAGGGTCTGGATATGTAGTTGGTACAGAACATCATAGATCCTGGAGGTGAACTTGTGCAAAATCCTCGGGCAAAGGTTCCCCCCTTTTTTTTCCCTTTTTCTCTCTCCAAATGTAGGGGTAGACTATCCTCCCATGTGTTGATATTGTTCTGATCTGCGATGTGGAGTCCAGAAACTTTTCCAATTGTCCAGGTGTGTGATCTACGTTCGAATGAAAGACCAAAAATAAAGGTAATGAGTACAAAAGGCAAAAGAAACAGCATGACAACCTAGAGAGTCTTATAGAATCCCGTATATAGTAGATCTTCATTTAGACCATGTGGGGCCACACTTTTTAGGTTATAGATCCATCTTGACTCCTTTCTTAGAAGCTCCTTCGTGCAACTCCCTCCCCTGATATTCTGGGTTACAGAATCTATAACAAAGACCCTCAAATTTACATGGCGTCCTCCATGTTTTAGTAGGAAATGAGAGGCCACAGATGTAAGAGTTTTGCCCTTAACATGATCCGCACCCGCTGTATTAATTGTTGACAAATGTTGCTGGACCCTCCTCCTTACCTCCTGTGTTGTCTGTCCAACATAGATTTTCGGACAGTCGCAAATCAGAAGATAGATCACATTTCTTGAGCGACAATTGTAATATTTGTTGCTGGTGATCTGTCCGGGAAAGATAGAAAGAGATATATTGTCATCAGCCACCATGTAAGGGCAAACTGTACAGGCTCCGCATGGGAATGTCCCCTTCAGTCTAGTGCCAGTACCCAAGGTATGCGTAGGTTTCTGGAAATGGCTCCTTGATAGAACACCCCTCAGATTTTGCGCCTTTCTGGCCACCAGTCTTGGTTTCTCATCAATGAAGGAATGTAGCTTCTTATCACTTCTAAGGATCTCCCAGTTGTCCCTAAGGAGCCCGAAGAGATCTTGCCACTGGTTATTATAAGAAGTGATTATACTCACTGGTGACTTGCTGTTCATTGGATCCAGTGGTATAGATACATTGATGATATTCTATTTTTTTGGTCTGGCACAGTAGATGAGTGTGAACAGTTCATCACGACCCTTAATGACAATGCCCTGAATATCAAACTCACCTCCACAATCGCCCCCGGGACGGTCGAATTCCTGGACCTGAAAATCTCTCTGGACCATAACTCAGTCAGTACATCACTCTTCCGTAAACCGACAGCCACCAATAGTTTACTTCACTATAAGAGCTTCCATCCTGCACACGTAAAGAACGGCATCCCTAAGGGACAATTTATAAGGCTCAAGAGGAATTGCAGTGATAATGCCGACTTTGAATGTCATGCCTCTGATTTATCCAATAGGCTTCGAAAAAGAGGTTATCCGAGGAAAGTGATCTCTACTGCGCTGCAAGAATGTAGATCTACTCCGCGTGAAACCCTCCTCTGTCCAAAAAATCGGAACAGCAAGTCACCAGTGAGTATAATCACTTCTTATAATAACCAGTGGCAAGATCTCTTCGGGCTCCTTAGGGACAACTGGGAGATCCTTAGAAGTGATAAGAAGCTACATTCCTTCATTGATGAGAAACCAAGACTGGTGGCCAGAAAGGCGCAAAATCTGAGGGGTGTTCTATCAAGGAGCCATTTCCAGAAACCTACGCATACCTTGGGTACTGGCACTAGACTGAAGGGGACATTCCCATGCGGAGCCTGTACAGTTTGCCCTTACATGGTGGCTGATGACAATATATCTCTTTCTATCTTTCCCGGACAGATCACCAGCAACAAATATTACAATTGTCGCTCAAGAAATGTGATCTATCTTCTGATTTGCGACTGTCCGAAAATCTATGTTGGACAGACAACACAGGAGGTAAGGAGGAGGGTCCAGCAACATTTGTCAACAATTAATACAGCGGGTGCGGATCATGTTAAGGGCAAAACTCTTACATCTGTGGCCTCTCATTTCCTACTAAAACATGGAGGACGCCATGTAAATTTGAGGGTCTTTGTTATAGATTCTGTAACCCAGAATATCAGGGGAGGGAGTTGCACGAAGGAGCTTCTAAGAAAGGAGTCAAGATGGATCTATAACCTAAAAAGTGTGGCCCCACATGGTCTAAATGAAGATCTACTATATACGGGATTCTATAAGACTCTCTAGGTTGTCATGCTGTTTCTTTTGCCTTTTGTACTCATTACCTTTATTTTTGGTCTTTCATTCGAACGTAGATCACACACCTGGACAATTGGAAAAGTTTCTGGACTCCACATCGCAGATCAGAACAATATCAACACATGGGAGGATAGTCTACCCCTACATTTGGAGAGAGAAAAAGGGAAAAAAAAGGGGGGAACCTTTGCCCGAGGATTTTGCACAAGTTCACCTCCAGGATCTATGATGTTCTGTACCAACTACATATCCAGACCCTTTGGACTTCAATAGGTGGATAAGATCTGGTCCATATTCTGACTACAAGGAATCACGCTGTCGGATATTTTCCGTAATCCAAATCAGTGGACTTACTTTATCTCCATGGACTGCTCACATCTACCTATATAACATAGGGGTCCCTCTGGTTTCCTATTTGTTTCGATCCGAGTGGGTTCTTGGGGTCTCATGTATGATCCACTAGGTGTCATCTTTGTATTAAAACTTGCCTCCTTTATGGGGTGTATTGTGATGCACACGTTAAACTCCT
Organism: Anomaloglossus baeobatrachus; assembly: GCF_048569485.1. Lineage (NCBI taxonomy): Eukaryota > Metazoa > Chordata > Amphibia > Anura > Aromobatidae > Anomaloglossus > Anomaloglossus baeobatrachus. Next base: position 451,595,879 of record NC_134354.1, read on the forward strand.
GTATAAATATTGGGCTTTTTTATCGGTACATATGCCGCCCTTTTAGCCCTGGCAGCTCCTATGCCTGAATTACCCCCAATATATATGCCTGAGTCCTGATGCTCCTCCGGGATCTAAGGGGTTAAAATATGCTTTGGCCCTTTTTCTATACTTATACATATGTCGGCGCGAAGATGTAGTTTTTGGTGTGTGCAGGGATTAATTGAATACCTTCACATACAAGCGTCTGCATAGATATCAATGTATTCTCAAAACGTGTGATACTTTCCCTACTGCATTGTAAACATCCAGCGCCTGCGCAGTAGTTCGCGTCTGCTCTATGTTGGATTTACTCTAATTCTTGTAAAGAGCTACTCAATTTGAGTAGCGCTGGGTATACCCGCGCATGCGCAGTACGCTGTTAGGGCGGATCTTTAATCATGTGACTATTCCAATATGGCGGCCGCCATCGCTAGCGTCCCACACCAAAGAGACTGGTGAGTCATCACTTCCTAATGATTTTTTCTGCTTTTATATAGGGCACACTTTGATTGTCTTTGCACACTCTTCTCCCCTGAGGAAGCCACACGACGGGTGGCGATACGCGTGGGGTCACACGCCTCCTGCCTCCCCCTGTTGTACCCCTTCTCCTCCCCCCCTGGTACCCACTGTGCCATCAGGTGTGAGTATGCTATCTTGCAGACTCAGCAAATTCTAGTCTAGGTATATACCCACTGGCTTGGTGTTGGAATTATCCTGCTTCTTGTGCCTGTGGTTGATTATTCCAGCTTTACGTTTTTCCAGGGCATGACCATGGGTAGGCCGATGCTCTGGACTGGATGACCATGTCCTGTATAATCTATACTTACCCTAAATAACATAGGTACACATTATTTATCCTTACACCTATTCTGGTGAACACAGGCATATGTTGCCAATCTGATTTCCTTTGACCGGTGCCCGCAGGGTACTGTATGTGTGGTATATAGACTGTGGATGCCTATTTCACTGTGATTTAACTATCTGGGTATTTGACAGGGGTATTGTGTAAGGTCTACTCACTATTTTTGTATCTTTGCATTTTGACCTGAACTTATGTATACCCCTCACTACCCCATATGTTGAAGTCGGTCATTCGTATATCAGTGGTTTTTACCCATGCTAAGTCATCACCTTCTACTATCTGTGTTTATATATATATGCTAGAGATTTTCTCCATTATTATACTCATGTATGTGTGAAACCATTGCTCTATACATCGGTGGCTCTATACCTGTACCGGGCAGTTACCATTCATTGTTTGGAAATTTACTGTATTTGTAAGGGGTACCCTCTATTATATTTATATATTTATATATTGGAGGCTGGCGTGGTGGGGAATCATGCCAATTTTTGGCTTTTTAATTGTTTTTAATCAATTGTGTATGTGCCCTTGTTACCTTGCTCCTCCCACTTTGTTTGTATAATAAAATATATTTTTTCATAATCACAACATTGGATTCGGTGATCCCATTTTTTGGTATATCTTTTCTCTCTTTTTTCTTCTGATCTTCCATATACCAGGAGATCCCGACGGGTGGTGCCCTTCCAATCTTCTTGTTTACCTTACAGTTCTTGCTGCTGCAATGTAAAGCTAAAGTTCTTTCAAGGGCTAAGTCTAATGTATGCTATTCTCTAATAATACTGTGCTTTGCTGCATTTAGTGTAGGGCTAGCTGCTGTAGACGGGATAGTGTCTTAGAGTCATTTAGGGGGACTATTGCCTTACAGTTCTTGCTGCTGAAAGGTAAAAAAAAAAATCTATTATATCCTGAAATAATACCGCTCTCAGATGCATTTGGTGTAGGGAGTTTTGCTGGTAAAGGGCTAGTTTAGCATTAGAGGCATCTAGGCATGGGTTATTGCCCTACAGTCCTTGCTGCTGCAACGTAAAACTAAAATTACTTTTCAGGCCCATATCTATTCTATTCTAGTCCTTATTAATAATGTTCTTTGCTGCGTACCTAATTTAAAATGGCCAATGAATGGGATATTCACCTCCCCATCCCTTACCGCAATGATGGTGGTGCACACAAAGACTGTGGCCGTGGGAAAGGGCAAACTTTGCCTGCTGTGGGAGCACAACAAACATACTTATCATCTAGACCTAGCTTACTGTCCCTCTTTACAGGGGGGTGCAGGACACCACTGTTGAAGGCAGAACAGTGCGAACAGGTGCCGGGTTGGATGGCAGATAATGCTTCCAGTTTGTTTCTCTGCAGCACCCTGTCTTCCACATGGTCCAGTCTCAGTAGCCAATAGTCTGGACCACATAATCCTTACTATGACCCTCCTTCCTCCCACCATGTTAAGTCCCAGAAGACAAGTGATCCCACACAAGGACACTCTGAGGAACTCTTTACATTTCAATATATTGATTCTGGTCTCTCACGCTGCATGTTTCAAGAGGGACAAGGAGAGATTGTGTACAGTGATCATCAAAGATTTAAGCAGCTATGGTCAGAAAACGACGATGGTCAGGAATGGAAATTACTGGCTCAAGAGGTGGGCGATGATGAGACACAGTTGGCAACAAGTCATGATGTTAAGTCAACAATTCAGGAGGAGCACCAGAGTGCGAAAGTAGAAGATGAGGTGGTGAACAATAAAGTAAATAACCCAACCTGAAAAGGAGGTGTGCAGAGCAAAGACAGCAGAGGAAAGGGTGAGGGATCTGCAGCATGACAACAGGCAGGAAAAGACTGTGACCAGAGGAAGTAGGCGTTATACTCTTCCCCAAAGCACACGCAGCAAGTTCCCAGGTGTTCCCCATTCTGACACTTTTTTGTGTGCAGATGATAAAAAAGTGGTCCTTTGCAGCCTGTGCCATGCCAAGATCCGCATATGCCTGACCACTACCACCATGCTCAGGCACATGTCATCAAAGCACCCAACTAGGAGGTGGCCAAACACCTATATCCACAATCAGTGTCTGCGGGCGATACCATTGCCTTCTCCCCATGCTATGTGTTTGCCAATCCCCTGTTTCGGATGCAGGCACAGATGCCTCCCAACCTGCATATGTCATTGCACATTCGCAACACCATCAGTAAACATGTTAAGTTTTTTGTTCCAGAGGAGTGTGCAGCTATCCCTACCCCAGGCACTGGAACACAAGAGGAAATATGCAGCCCACTACCCAAAGTCCCAGACATTAAACACTTGCATTTAGTGCAGAGGCTTTACCAGGGTCAGAGTCCCACTATTTTTAAAATTGTAAAAAAAAAAAAAATATTCTGAGACCCTCCACTATGTGTATTCCAGGGTGTATTTCAATCCCTACTTTAATTTTTTGATAAACCTGCCACTTAGAGCACAGGCTTTATCAGTGTAGGAGTCCAATGCTTTTTAACCCATTTACAACCGTCCAATTTTGCACTTTTTTTTCACCATTCTTCTTCCGAGAGACGTAACGTTTTATTTTTTTTAGTCAATCTAGTTATGTGAGGGCTCATTTTTGCTGTACGTTTAAATGAAATCATGAGTTTTACCATATAGTGTAATGGAAAATGTAAAAAAAATTCCAAATTGCGGAAAAATTGCAAAAAAATTGCGATTGTTTTTGCGATATTTTATTCACTGTGTTCACTATATGATACAACTGATGAGTTGTGTGATGCCTGAGGTCGATGCGAGTTTGTAGACACCAAATATGAAAAGGTTTACTTTTATCTAAGGGGTTAAAAAAAATCAGAATTTGTCAGAAAAAAGTGGCGTACGTTTTGCGCCATGTTCTGTGACCCGTAGCGTTCTCATTTTTTGGGATCTATGGCTCAGTGATGGCTTATTTTTTGCATCTCGGCCTGACATTTTTAACGGTACCATTTTTGTGCAGATGCTATGTTTTGACTGCCTGTTATTGCATTTCTCACAAAATATGCTGCAACCAAAAAAGGTCATTTTGGCATTTGGAATTTTTTGCCGCTACGCCGTTTAGCAATCAGATTAATTGATTTTATAGATCAGGCATTTCTCAACGTGGCAATATTAAATGTGTGTATATTTTTTAACCCTTTAATTTTCAATGGGGTGAAAGGGGGGTGATTTGAACTTTTAATGTTTCAAAACTGTTTTCTAAACTTTTTTTTTTTTTTACTAGTACCCCTAGGGGGTATAAGGATAAGCAGTCTGATCACTCATTCATTTCTCCCGATCAGAGCAGCACTGCCCAGACCGGGAGAAATGATCATCTCTTGTAACAGCCAGTGCTTAACTGTTTCTTACAGGACCTGAGTCATATGAGCTACAGTAGTCATCACAGTCATCAGGGCAAACCTCTCCCCGATGTTCGGGATCGGGAGTCTTGTTTGAACTGTAAGTTTTGTAAAGTTCGAGTTCGGGGCCAGAGATAATGCAAACTTGTGTCCGAACCACAAGCTTGGACTTTACAGTTATAGGATGAGGCGGGGGGGCTGTAAAATAAAGTATATAGTTAATAATAAACATTGTCATTATACAACCTTGTCACCACCCTCCAGGTTTAATGTCCACACCAGGGGGGGCGGAGCCAAGTGGTTGGATCCGCCCACCGAGGAGTTCACAAAGCCTGGAGGCGGGAAAACAGTTAGTCTAGTCAAGTTCAGAGTGGAGTGAAGAGCAGTCAAGGTCACGGGCAGTCCTGTGTCCGTGCCCTGATAAGAGACTACCAGGTGGCTGGGTCGGAACCCAGTCGCCATTGGCAAGGAGGCAGATGGTGGTGGCCGCCTGCAGGAGACCGGGAATATGACCGGTGGAACCGTAAGGGACCGGGACAGGATAGTGGCCCGCCTGAACCGAACCGGGGAACCAACTGGATACCGGAGCACCTGGCAGGGTACTCAAACCCAGTACAAAGTTCTGAACTGACAGGGCAGAGTCGAATCAACTGATTGCGGACTGGACTTAAGGACCTATCACACACAAGTCCCTTTCGAAGACAACAGCCCAACAATACAGGGTAAAGCCACCGCCAAGGCATAGAGACCCAAAGGGCCAGCATCTGCGGGCAAACGGGCTCCTATGGCATATACAAGTCAGAGAGAGGACTACCGGTTTCTAGGCATAGGAGTCAAACATTTACACACAGAGGTGCAGGAGAAAGGTGGAAACCACCAACCTATTCTGGGAGAAGCTGCAGCTGGCTGCGGGCCCCGTTCATCACTCCGTTTGGTTTACCAGAGTCTCCAGTGTCTTGTGTAAGAGTGAGTACACCAGTGCCATCAGGCACCGCACCGCACTGCACCACAACACTTCACCCTGCACCCCGGCCCTCGCCTACCGGGCCCCGGGACCAACACCCCCTACCCACGGAGGGGTCAACACCTGGCTGCGCCATTACACCTCTCCCGGGAGCCCCCCATACCTTCACCGCAGCGATGGTGTTTACAATCACCACAACCCGTGGGTGGCGTCATGAACTAACATCCAGAACCAAACCACCGTGGCCCCTGCCGTGGAACTCATCACCCAAATCCCCACGTGTAGCGCCAACTCCCCTGCAGAGCGACGTGACCCCCGGGTCCGTGAGAGGCTCGAGCCACCACCCGCAGTATGAGCATGGATCCGAGCGGCTCGGCGGTCGCAGCCGAGCCCGCGGGGCAGTACACATCGACTCTTCTGGCATCTGCGAACAGGATAGAACCGTCCACTTGCCTGTGGAAGTGCGCCTTCAGATCATTGCCAGCGGCGTCCCGCTGAAAAATTGGAGAATCCGCCATCTTGGGCGCGAAAAGTTCCCGCCAGAGCCGTCTTCCCTGAACAGAAAGGGCGCGAAGACAAAGCCCCGCCCCCCGAGAGCGGAGCAGAGCAAAAAGCAAGTGAAGTGCTCGGAAAACACCAAGGGGGGGCGGGTGAAGATCCAGCCTCATGCGATTGAGGAGATAAAAGGCAGGGACGCCAGGACTCTGAAACCCGTCTGGTTCCTCGACATCCACCGGGCAGCGGAGCCCGTCCCGTCCGCCTGTGAGGACCCACCTGGGGAGGCAGCCCGCGGACGACTGCTTGCCCAGTCGGCACCAATCCCGCTTCCATGGAAGGTGCCCGTTCCCCGAGGAGAGCAGCCGGTCCCGGAAGTGACCGCGGCCAGAGAAGTCCGGGCCCCGGCAGTCCGCCTGGCCAGGAAAATGATGGATGCTGACCAGAAGGAGGCCCAAAGGGTAACGCTGGCCGCTCCCAGGTCCCAGGCCTCAGCTGAGGCGGTGGAGGGTTGTCGCTGCAAGGCAGCACAGCAGGCCGTGACACAGGGGAGTTCCCCAGCTCAGATGATGCCAGTCGTAGCTGGCGCGAGAGAGCTCCGGCTGGGCCCGACCCCCGCGAAAGAGGAGCAGGCAGACCCTCCATATTGGGAGTGGCAGCAGAAACCACTGGGCCGGGAGATCGAGGCCCGGGAGAGGCAGAAGGCCGAGGTGTTGGCTCGTACCATCCGGGAGAAGGAGCATCTCTGGAGCGCTACCTACAGGGTACGTGGCCTGACCGACGAGGGCCAGGTCCGGCAATTTGACCCCCGGCATGGATGGGGGTTCATCTTTGAACCGGGACTGGAGGCCGAAGTTTTCTTTTCCCGGCGGATCGTCAATGCTCATCTCCCCCTGGGTCACCCAGATCGTGACCTGAAGCCCGGTGAGCTTGTCACCTACACCGGCACTGCGTGGAGAGGGGCTGGTTCACCCTGGATGTAAAGAGGAGGGCGAGCCGCAGTGTTCCTAGGCGGCCCCAGTCCCCTCCCCCGCCATACAGCTCCCCAGAAGAAAGTTAAAGAGCGGTAGCGGTTCCCGGATACCATGTTGAAGTCCCCATAGGGACCCTGACTGCCCGTCCCCGTTGGGACTTTTGTGGCCCCTGTTTTATAAAGAGAAGGCCGAGAACTTGCAGCCCACCCAAAAACTTTTGGGCTTGTAAATAATACCTCCCCTTAACCGGCCGTCCGGTTTCACCACCTCCGGAGAGGCAGACTGGAGGATGGGCCTGCGGGAAGCTGTTGGCCGAGGCCTGCCACCACTACAACCGGTGGCCATCCTCCAAGTCAGGGGAACCCTGGACGTGGGGCCTCTGAAAGGATTGTGAAACCTGCACCCGTCCCGTTAAAACACCTGGGCCCATTCCTGGACTGGGGAAAAGGGGTGCTGCCCACTTCTTAGGGGCACCATCAAGGCCTAGGTTGTTTGGGTGGGTGATTGAGGACCTGGTTCCCGTGTTATTAAAAATGTTTTCGTAACATTCAAGTATGGGCCTCCCTTATAGGGAGATTCAAAAGATAAAAATGTTGAAATGTTATTATGCTTGTATTATGTTCCGTTTTCTATCTTTCAGAAAAAACAAAAATAAACCGGTGATGGACGGGCAGCCCGCGGACGGTCTGCATTAAACCAAGGGGGAATGTGACGCCCCGGACTAGTTGGGTCGTCCCAGGTAGTCACACCCACAACACCACACAACCCTCCCGGTTAGGTAACATCAGCCAACCTAAAAACCTTGTCACCACCCTCCAGGTTTGATGTCCACACAAGGGGGGCGGAGCCAGGCAGTTGGCTCCACCCACCGAGGAGTTCACAGACCTGGAGGTGGGAAAACAGTTAGTCTAGTCAAGTTCAGAGTGGAGTGAAGAGCAGTCAAGGTCATGGGCAGTCCTGTGTCCGTGCCCTGATAAGAGACTACCAGGTGGCTGTGTCATAGCCCAGTCGCCATTGACAAGGAGGCATACGGTGGTGGCCGCCTGCAGGAGACCGGGAATACGACCGGTGGAACTGTAAGGGACCAGGCAGGGTACTCAGACCCAGTACAAAGTCCTGAACCGACAGGGCCGAGTTGAATCAACTGATTGCGGACTGGACTTAAGGACCTATCCCACACAAGTCCCTTTTGAAGACAACAGCCCAAACTTACAGGGTAAAGCCACCGCCAAGGGATAAAGACCCAAAGGGCTAGCGTCTGCGGGCAAACGGGCTCCTACAGCATATACAAGTCGGGGAGAGGACTACCGGTGTCTAGGCATAGGAGTCAAACATTTACACACAGAGGTGTAGGAGAAAGGCGGAAACCACCATACCTATTCTGGGAGAAGCTGCAACCGGCTGCGGGCCCCGTTCATCACACCGTTTGGTTTACCAGAGACTCCAGTGTCTTGTGTCAGAGAGAGTACACCAGTTCCATCAGGCACCACATCGCACTGCCCCGCAACACTTCACCCTGCACCCCAGCCCTCGCCTACTGGGCCCCGGGACCAACACCCCCTACCGACGGAGGGGTCAACACCTAGCTGCGCCATTACACCGCTCCCGAGAGCCCCCCATACCTTCACCGCAGCGGTGGTGTCTACAATCACCACAACCTGTGGGTGGCGTCACAAACTAACATCCAAAACCAAACCACCTCGGCCGTGGAACTCATCATCCAAATCCCTGCATGTAGTGCCAACTCCCCTGCAGAGCGACGTAACCCCCGGGTCCGTGAGAGGCTCGAGCCACCACCCGCAGTACGAGCACGGATCCGAGTGGCTCGGCGGACGCAGCCGAGCCAGTGGGGTGGTACACAAGCCGCTTGCAGTGTTTTAATAGCTCGCACAGGCGGGCTTTACCGGAGCATGCACTATGCCACCAACTTTAAAAAGGAGGAAACCGCTCACATGCAGTGCATAACACAGCCCGGATGTCTGCCCGTATATATGCCCAGCACTATGCATTAGTAAGGTGAGAGCTTGTTTTTCATAATACGGTGATTGATAATGGTAATTGTTTTTTTTTTCCCCCTGGTTATTTCTCTTAAGGCTGGACTCACACAAACGTATGAAAAAATGGTCCCATTCTCGTTTGCGAGAGTAGGATGATTTTTTCTCACTTGTTATCCGTGTGCTGTCAGTGTGCTGTCCGTGTGCAATCCGTTTTTTCTCAGCAGCTATTAGTCATTTACAATCATTTACAATGTTCTGTACAGGATCATTTACAGTGTTCTGTGCTACATGATAGAATTGCATACTTAAAAATGGATGTCACAGATTTTCTCGCATTGCACTCATCCTTTTTTCTCACTCGTGTGAGCGTACCCTTATGTGAATTCTCTTTGGTACATTGCCCGTTTCATTACAGGCTTATTTGTTTGCTTGTCAGTGTGCTTTTTATCATTTATTCATTTAGGCCCTGTGCACACTGGAAAATGGAATTTTCTTAAGAAAATTCCGCAGGGTCTGAAAGATTACCGTACCCGCGGTAAAAAAAACGTGGCAAACCGCACCCGAAAACTGCATGCGGTTTGCCGCGGTTTGCTGCGGTTTTACCGCGGTATTGTTAGCGGTATTGCCGCGGTTTTGCCGCGTGCGGATTGGTACATGTGCTTTAATGTATTCAATGCAATAGAGCACATTGAAAAAAAAAAAGTCATTTCCTTCTGAGATAGATAGCAGACAGATAAATAGATAAATAGACAGATAGAAGAATAGAAGACAGATAGAAGAATAGATAGAAGGATAGATAGAGGGATGGATAGAGTCCCTGTGAGCACACACTGCATTTCTCCCGAGCGGTAATGTGTTGTTCACATTACCAGCCATGGGAAATAACCGGTAATTACCTCTGCTGTCTCGTTGCGAGGCTGCATTCAGCAGTGTGTCAGTCGCGGCTGGATGCAAGCATCACAGGACGTGGATTACGCCAGAGCTGTGTGTTTCAGGGGGGTGTGAGACTGTGACCGGGGTTATCTATGACGGCCGGTATGTCTCGCCCAGGTTGTGCTCACTCCATGATAGAAAGTAAATCCACTCTAGGGTTAATGCTGTTTCCCTACAGGCTGAAGGAAGGGTTAAATGGAAACAGGAACAAGGGCAGGTGTGCCGGGTGTGAGGGAGTGAACAGAACTCCCTGAGTTCTCTGCTGGAGAGGCACATGTATATTGTTGTGGACTTTTGTTTGGACATTAAACCGTGTGCTGTGAACCTTAATGCCTGGATCCCGTGTCTTCTGCTGCGCAGCCGACCACGCTACCTCACATATGGTGGAGAATCGGCGGGCATGCCAGCCCGGTGAGGTGTAGCTTCCATTTCTGGTGACCCGGTAGCACATGTCCTGGATTCAAGCGGCTATACTACAGCCCAAACCCGGCAACGCCATGGAGGACATACTAAAGCAGCTGGCTCAGGCTACTGCACAGCAACAACAGATGAATACACACCTGCTCCAGACGTTGGATCATCAGCAGCAACAGCACCAGCAATCCTTGAAATTGCAGGAACAGAGGCACCAAGAACAGATGGTCCTCCTGGCCAAGTCGATCCGTGCCGGACCGGCAGCAACAACCCCGGGACCGGGTGACGACGGCAGCGTCCGGAAAGCGGTGAGACAAGCGTTGCAAAAGATGACCCCGGGGGGTGATGTGGAAGCGTTCCTGGCGGTGTTTGAGCGGGTGGCCGAGCGGGAAAAGCTGCCGACCCCCCAGTGGGCTGAGGTATTGTCGCCCTATCTGACGGGGGAACCCCAAAAAGCGTACCTGGACCTCTGTACCGAGGACGCCATTGACTATGTGACCCTGAAAGCCGAAATACTGGCTCGGTTGGGGGTGAATACCTATGTACGGGCTCAGCGGGTAAATCAGTGGTTCTATGAGGAAGCCAAACCCGTACGCTCCCAGGCCTATGACTTATTGCATCTTGTAAAAAAGTGGTTGCAGCCTGACACTCTGAGCCCGGCGCAAATGGTGGAAAGGGTAGTAGTGGATCGTTTTGTGCGCACTTTACCCGTCACCGTTCAACGGTGGGTAGGACAGGGTGACCCGAGTACCCTGGACCAATTAGTGTCCCTGGTAGAGCGGCATGTGGCTACGCAGGACTTGATACGGGACACTGAGACTTGCGTACCGCCTGTCGGTCCGGCCCCTCCAAGCCTAGGGCCAAGGACCCATCGCTGACAACGGTGCAGGAGTCCCCTACCGTCCCGTCAGAGGCCGCGCCCGCCATTCCTGAGGTCCGGAAGGTTCTGTACCCTAAACGACAACCCGTCAAGGGGGTTTCCATCCCCATTAGATGTTGGCGGTGCCAGCGGGTGGGACATATGGAAGCCCAGTGTCCACTCACCACGGAGCCCATGGATTGTGGGGTTACCCGGCGGGGTTCAATGTATGCTCAGGTGGTGTGTACCACTGACCTGGTCTCCCCAAAGACGGAGCCCCACTTGTGCCAAATACAGGTGAATGGATGTCCGGTTACAGGATTGTTGGATTCCGGGAGCTTAGTGACCCTTGTGCGATCCACCTTGAGGGCTAAAGTAAAGGCCCCAGGACGTACCGTGGGGGTGGTTTGCATACATGGGGACCGCCAAGACTATCCCACGGGGATTGTCACCATCACAGCACCTTGCGGTCAGGTGCAACATGAGGTGGGACTTCTTAACACTCTTCCTTATGACGTGATCCTAGGAAGGGATCTGCCCTATTTTTGGACTTTATGGAGGGGACCCCCTAAGTCCCCTCAGATATTGGTCAGTCCGGGACCTGAGCCCTACAATCCTGAATCCGGGACGCCTGCCGTAGGGGTCACCATGATAGGGACAGAGTGTGAACCCGATAGGTCACCCCTAGAGGTATTGGCAGGAGAGGCTGAAATGGTCGAGCCCATCCCGGAGTTGGAGGCGTCCCCGGATACGTTTGGGACAGCCCAACTCCAGGACCCTACGTTAATACATGCCCGGAGTCGGGTGACAGTAGTTGACGGGGTGGCACAGCTGCCCGGTGCCCAGGTAAGGTACCCCCATTTCGCTCTTAAGCAAGATTTACTCTACCGGGTAGATGAAATACGGGGCGTGGGGGTAGAACAGTTGGTGGTGCCCCAGCCGTATCGCCGGCAGGTCCTCGACTTGGCTCATAAACACCTGATGAGTGGCCACCTAGGGGTCAAGAAAACGCAGGAGCGAATATTGCAAAGGTTCTATTGGCCCGGGGTTTTTGGGGAGGTAAAACGGTTCTGCAAAACCTGCCCGGAGTGTCAGCTTACCGCACCCCTGACCCATTTTCGCAGTCCGTTGGTACCGTTACCCATTATAGAAGTCCCTTTTGAACGGATAGGGATGGATCTGGTGGGGCCCCTCGTAAAGTCCGCTCGAGGGCACCAACACATCCTAGTGATCGTTGACTATGCCACCCGGTATCCCGAGGCGATACCTCTCAGACATACTGCAGCAAAGCTTATAGCTCGGGAGTTGTTTGCTGTGTTCTGCCGGGTGGGGTTGCCCAAGGAGATCCTTACGGATCAGGGGACCCCATTCATGTCTAAAGTGACCAAAGAGCTATGCCGGCTACTCCAGATCAAGCAGTTGCGTACGTCTGTGTATCATCCTCAAACGGACGGTTTAGTCGAGCGTTTCAATAAAACCCTGAAAACCATGCTCAAAAGGGTGATTTCAAAAGACGGGAAAGACTGGGATATGATGCTTCCCTATTTCATGTTTGCCATCCGTGAGGTGCCACAGGCATCCACGGGGTTTTCGCCTTTTGAATTGTTATACGGGCGACATCCCCGGGGATTGTTGGACCTGGCAAAGGAAACATGGGAGCAAGAGCCCACCCCCCATAAAAGTGTGATTGAACACATTTTGGGTATGCAGAGCCGCATAAGCGCGGTCATGCCAATTGTGAAGGAGCATTTACAGGAGGCTCAGGCCGCGCAAAGCGGCCGCTACAATAGACAAGCCACCGTGCGGACCTTTAAACCCGGGGATCGGGTGTTGGTATTAATCCCCACGGCGGAGAGTAAATTCCTGGCTCAGTGGCAAGGCCCCTACGAGATAAAGGAAAGAGTTGGGGTGGTTAACTATAAAGTATTGCAGCCCGGTAGGCGGAAACCTGAACAAATATACCATGTCAACCTATTAAAACCTTGGCAGGAACGGGAAAGCCTGATGGCTGTTTTTCCCCCATCTCCCTCCTCTTCGGGTCGTTCACCTCCGGCTCCAGTGACCTCCGGACAGGACGAACCGGAAGTAAGGATTGGAGAAGCCCTCACCAAGACTCAGAGGCGAGAGGCCAGACGGTTGGTTCAGCAGAACCCCGATGTCTTCTCCGAGCTGCCCGGTAGGACCAGTCTGATACGACATGATATTGTCACCGAGCCCCACCTGAAGGTACGCCTCAAGTCATACCGGGTACCGGAGGCTCGACGACAAGCCATATCGGACGAAGTAAAGACAATGTTACGCCTGGGGGGTCATCGAAAAATCCCGGAGTGAATGGGCTAGTCCGATTGTCCTAATACCAAAACCCGATGGCTCCTTAAGGTTCTGCAATGACTTTAGGAGATTGAACGAAATATCCAAGTTCGATCTCTACCCCATGCCCCGGGTGGATGAGCTGATTGATAGGCTGGGACAGGCGCGATATTTTACCACGCTCAACCTGACCAAGGGGTACTGGCAGGTGCCACTGACGGAGTCCGCCAAGGAGAAAACCGCTTTTGTTACGCCGGAGGGTCTCTTCCACTATGTTGTCTTGCCTTTTGGGTTACATGGCGCTCCGGCCACGTTCCAGAGGTTGATGGACTTAGTGCTAGAACCCCACCAGGCGTATGCATCAGCGTACCTTGATGACATCATTATTTACAGCTCCGATTGGCAGACCCACTTGGAACAGGTACAAGCGGTGGTGGACGCGCTTCGAACAGCCGGATTGACAGCCAATCCCAAGAAATGTGCGTTGGGACTCACGGAAGCCCGCTACTTGGGCTACGTGATAGGCCAAGGAGTGATTAAGCCCCAAATTAACAAGGTTGAGGCGATCCAGAAGTGGCCTAGACCCCTGACCACGAAGCAGGTTAGGGCCTTCCTGGGTATCGTGGGGTACTACAGGAGGTTTGTAAAGGATTTTGCGGGACTATCAGCCCCCTTGACGGACCTTCTCAAAGGCAAGAAGTCCGTCATGGTGCGCTGGACTCCGCAGGCCGAGGACTCCTTCCGGGCCCTGAAGGGGGTCCTGTGCGGACAGCCCGTTCTCGTACACCCTGATTTCCGGAAGGAGTTCATAGTACAGACTGACGCCTCAGAGGTCGGCCTGGGGGCAGTGCTGTCTCAGGTGGTTCAGGGGGAGGAACACCCCGTCACCTTCTTAAGTAGGAAGCTCACCCCTCCCGAGCGGAATTATAGCGTAGTGGAGAAGGAGTGCCTGGCGATCAAGTGGGCCTTGGAGTCCCTACGCTATTACCTGCTGGGACGGCAGTTTCGCTTGGTGACGGATCACTCTCCACTGGTCTGGATGAGGTCCGCCAAGGAACGGAATGCCCGGGTTACCCGGTGGTTCCTTTCTCTGCAGAACTTCCGGTTTACGGTTGAACATAGGGCCGGTGGGTTGCAGGGCAACGCCGATGCCTTGTCCCGCGGCCCGTGTTTGATGGCGGGAGTTCAACCCCGCACGCTTGAACTGAAGGGGGGGGTATGTGAGACTGTGACCGGGGTTATCTATGACGGCCGGTATGTCTCGCCCCGGTTGTGCTCACTCCATGATAGAAAGTAAATCCACTCTAGGGTTAATGCTGTTTCCCTACAGGCTGAAGGAAGGGTTAAATGGAAACAGGAACAAGGGCAGGTGTGCCGGGTGTGAGGGAGTGAACAGAACTCCCTGAGTTCTCTGCTGGAGAGGCACATGTATATTGTTGTGGACTTTTGTTTGGACATTAAACCGTGTGCTGTGAACCTTAATGCCTGGATCCCGTGTCTTCTGCTGCGCAGCCGACCACGCTACCTCACAGGGGTTAATAAAGGGGTGAACCAGGGGCTTTTTTTGATTTTTATTTAAAATAAAGGATTTTTCATGGTGTGTTTATTCACTTTACTTACGGGTTGATCATGTCAGCTGTCACATAGACGCTGCCATGATCAAGCCTGGACTTAGTGGCGGCGATCCGCCGCCATTAACTCCTTATATTACCCTGATTGCCACCGCATCACGGCAACAGGAAGAGTCGGGGACACTACGGGACTGCCGCATAATGGATGCAACAGTCCCGGGGCAGCTGCGGCTGATATTCTCGGCTGCGGGAGGGGGGGCATTAACCCTGTCCCTCACCCTCCCCAGCCTGAGAATACCGGGCCGCCGCTGTGTGCTTACCTCGGCTGGACGGTAAAAATACGGCGGAGCCCATGTGTTTTTTTTTCTATATGTCCATTTGCTTTATATGTGTATTCTATATGTCTGTGTGTGAGTGTGATATGTGTGTTTTCTGTGTCTGTGATCTCTGTGTGTTTATGTTCTGCTCCGCTTCCTCTTCCTGTCATAATGACATCACTTCCCTGCAAACCGCAGGGCAGCGATGAACATTACCGCAGGTAAACCACGAAATACCGGAGGGAATAACGCAGGAAAACGCAATGAACTGCACAGAATTTGCTGCCTGCGTTATTCCCTGCGGGATTTCACGATTACATTGCAGTCAATGGAGTGAAATGCCACAGCGACGTGCGGAAAAGAAGTGACATGAAATTGTTTTTGCTGCGGGAATCCCGCAGCAAAACATGCAGCTGTCAAAATCCGCATAGTGCGCACAGCATTTTTTTTCCCATAGGTTTTGCTGGTGAATCACTGCAGAGATGTTATGAACATAACATGCAGTGAAACATGCAGCAAAACCGCAGGAAATCCGTGGCAAAAAACGGCAAGTGCGCACAGGGCCTTAATAAAAGTTATATTTTACTACGTTTTTGGCACGCACATATCAGTAGTGCCCTGCTACTTCTATTTAAAAAATATTGGGTAATTTTACACCTTCTTGATTTTTATTTTTCTCACACTGCAGGTAAAATCAGCGTTTTTGGATGTAGTGTTTAAAAAAAAAAAAAACCCCGCCCTCTCTCCCCCAGAAGTAATCTGTTTATGGCTGGCTATATGTAGGTGGAGAACCGAACTGCCCAATCTGTGACTTCCAGTTCAGGTTGAGTTCGGCTCCAGAGCAAAACTTTTTGTAAAATTCTGCTGAACTCGCAGAACCCCAACTTCCACGGGTACGCTCATCTCTACCCATGACTGAAAGCCAGTAGCTCCCAGGAAGAACTTTCGCTAAGGCGGCCAGGCAGCATTGTAATGCTATTTACTTGCAGATTAACTCAACATCTACGATAAATAGCTTTTTCTGAAGTGACAGGTTCCTCTTAATCAATAAACACACGCATATATCAGTTTTCACTTACTAGTAGTGATGAGCGAGTACTAAAAAGCTCGGGTGCTCGAAGCCCGGGCCGAGCCTCCCAAGATACTCGTGTACTCGGCCCGAGCAACGAGCCCAATGTTATCCTATGGGAGACCCGAGTATTTTTGTGAAATGACCCCCCGGCAGCATGGAGAAACCCTAAAAATGTCACAAAATTCTCAGAAGAGTGCTCAAATGACATGGCAACAGCATGGGGAAGACCCCTTGAAGCATTTATCACTGAAAAGTCACAGCTGTGAACAATTTTGTCCGCGTTTCACGCCATTTTTACGGACTCACCAGAAAACCTTCCAAAATGACCCCAAAATGATTTTTCATGGCAGAAATGTTAAGGGCACATACCCAATAGTGAGATAGAGCTGGTGTATGTTACTTTTTGAGATTAATACATGAAAGATTTTACGTGAAAACATTGTGTGGCACTCCGATGTCCCTGAGAAGAGACGTACATGAAGGCCTCTTGAGTCTAATGTGCCCATTTTGAGGAAGTGAGTCTTTGTAGTATTTTCCTTTGCCAGGGCAGTCCAAAATTGTGAGGTTCACCAATGCCCCTGCATACAGACGTGCATGAGGGCCTGTAAACCTGAAGTGCCCATTGTAAGGAAGTGGGTGTATTATATAGTATAGCCCTTAGGCAGGGCAGCCAAAAATTGGGAGGCTCCACATTGTCCCTGGATAGAGACGTGCATGATGGCCTGTAAACCTGAAGTGCCCATTGTAAGGAAGTGGGTCTATTTCAGTATAGCCCTTTGCCAGGGCAGCCAAAAATTGGGAGGCTCCACATTGTCCCTGGATAGAGACGTGCATGATGGCCTGTAAACCTGAAGTGCCCATTGTAAGGAAGTGGGTCTATTTCAGTATAGCCCTTTGCCAGGGCAGCCAAAAATTGGGAGGCTCCACATTGTCCCTGGATAGAGACGTGCATGATGGCCTGTAAACCTGAAGTGCCCATTGTAAGGAAGTGGGTCTATTTCAGTATAGCCCTTTGCCAGGGCAGCCAAAAATTGGGAGGATCCACATTGTCCCTGGATAGAGACGTGCATGATGGCCTGTAAACCAGAAGTGCCCATTGTAAGGAAGTGGGTCTATTTCAGTATAGCCCTTTGCCAGGGCAGCCAAAAATTGGGAGGCTCCACATTGTCCCTGGATAGAGACGTGCATGATGGCCTGTAAACCTGAAGTGCCCATTGTAAGGAAGTGGGTCTATTTCAGTATAGCCCTTTGCCAGGGCAGCCAAAAATTGGGAGGCTCCACATTGTCCCTGGATAGAGACGTGCATGATGGCCTGTAAACCAGAAGTGCCCATTGTAAGGAAGTGGGTCTATTTCAGTATAGCCCTTTGCCAGGGCAGCCAAAAATTGGGAGGCTCCACATTGTCCCTGGATAGAGACGTGCATGATGGCCTGTAAACCTGAAGTGCCCATTGTAAGGAAGTGGGTCTATTTCAGTATAGCCCTTTGCCAGGGCAGCCAAAAATTGGGAGGCTCCACATTGTCCCTGGATAGAGACGTGCATGATGGCCTGTAAACCAGAAGTGCCCATTGTAAGGAAGTGGGTCTATTTCAGTATAGCCCTTTTCCAGGGCAGCCAAAAATTGGGAGGCTCCACATTGTCCCTGGGTAGAGACGTGCATGAGGGCCTCAAAACATTAAGTGTCCATTTTAAGGAAGTGGGTGTATTATAGTATAGCCCTTAGGCAGGGCAGCCAAAAATTGGGAGGCTCCACGTTGTCCCTGGGTAGAGACATGCATGAGGGCCTCAAAACATTGTTCCCATTGCAAAGGAGCGGGTCTCCTGTCGTTGTAATGTCCATTCTGCAAAGAATGGGCGAAAAAATTTACCACTGGGGGTATACCTGAAACAAAGGCCTAAGTATTGCAATTTGTAACGGTCATCATCATGGTGGCGCATGAGGAGAAGGAGGAGCAGTCCAGCGATTATCCAAAGTCCAGAAGTGTGTACCCATGGGTGAGTGGAGGTACATGGCAAACTTTAAATTCCGCTCTCATTTGCTGGTGGTGTGGTGAAGTCTGGCCCAATCCAACCCTTGTTCATCTTGATCAGAGTCACCTGTCAACTGAAAATGCTGACAGGCGGGTGCGTTTATCTGTAATGATTCCACCTGCGGCACTAAAAACACGCTCTGACAAAACGCTAGCAGCAGGGCAGGCCAGGACTTCCAAGGCGTAGAGAGCCAATTCATGCCACGTGTCCAGCTTGGATACCCAATAATTGTAAGGCACAGAGGAATGTCGGAGTACAGTTGTTCGATCTGCAAGGTACTCCTTCAGCATCTGGGCAGACTTAGGATTTCTTGTGGCACTACCCCGCACCTCAGGGGCTGTCGTACGTGAGGGGCTGAGAAAACTGTCCCACATCTTAAAGACTGTTCCCCTACCTCTGGCGGATTGGACTTGTGCCTCTCTCGGCTGTACGCCTCGGTTGTCCACTGATTCTTGACCTATGCCGCTAGCGTTTTGTGAGGGGAATGCTTTGCCTACGTCCGTGAGTATGGCCTTCCGGAACTGCTGCATTTTGGTTGACCTCTCCTCCACGGGAATAAGAGACAAAAAGTTCTCCTTGTAGCGTGGGTCTAACAGTGTTACCAACCAGTAATGATTGTCGGCCAAGATGTTCTTAACGCGAGGGTCACGAGACAGGCAGCTTACCATAAAGTCAGCCATGTGCGCCAGACTCTTAACAGCCAGGACTTCAGTAGCCTGACCAACAAGATGACTGAACATGCTGTCCTCCTCCTCCTCCTCCTCCTCCTCCTCCTCATCTACCCTGTCCTCTGGCCAGCCACGCTGAACCGAGGATATGACTGGTGTGCATGTCATATCCTCAATTTGGCCGGAGAGTTGCTCCATGTCTTCATCCTCCTCCTCGTCATAGTCCTCCACTGCACGTTGTGATGAGACGAGGCTGGGCTGTGTGTTATCACCCACACCCACTACTGTTTCTTGCTGCAACTCATCGCGCTCCGCCTGCAATGCATCATGTTTGTTTTTCAGCAGAGACCGTTTTAGAAGGCAGAGTAGCGGTATGGTGACGCTAATAATGGCGTCATCACCACTCACCATCTTGGTGGAGTCCTCAAAGTTTTGGAGGATGGTACATAGGTCTGACATCCATCTCCACTCCTCAGGTGTTATGTGTGGAGTTTGACCCATTTCCCGACGGCTTAGGTGATGCAGGTACTCAACAACTGCCCTCTTCTGCTCACATATCCTGACCAACATGTGCAGAGTTGAATTCCAACGCGTGGGGACATCACACACCAGTCTGTGAGCCGGAAGATGCAAACGGCGCTGAAAGCCGGCAAGGCCGGCTGAAGCAGTAGGTGACTTTCGAAAATGTGCAGACAGGCGGCGAACTTTTACCAGCAGATCAGACAGCTCTGGGTATGACTTTAGAAACCGCTGAACCACGAGGTTGAGCACATGGGCCACGCATGGAACATGTGTCAGCTGGCCTCGCCTCAAAGCCGCCACCAGGTTCCGGCCATTGTCACACACGACCTTTCCTGGCTTTAGGTTCAGAGGTGTGAGCCAGTGATCTGCCTGCTGTTTCAGAGCTGTCCACAGCTCTTCTGCATTGTGGGGTTTGTCACCTATGCAGATTAGCTTCAGCACAGCCTGTTGCCGCTTCGCCGAGGCAGTGCTTCCAGCTTGTGACTGGTGTGGAGGGCACAGTGGATGAGGATGCGCAGGAGGAGGAGGAGGCTGAAGAGCATGACATTCCGGAAATGTAGAGTGTGGGTGAAACACTGACTGAGGTAGGGCCTGCAAACCTTGGTGTGGGAAGGACGTGTTCCGTCCCTCGCTCAGACTGGGTCCCAGCTTCCACAATATTAACCCAGTGTGCCGTCAACGAGATGTAGCGGCCTTGCCCACAAGCACTTGTCCACGTGTCTGTGGTTAGGTGGACCTTGGGTGAAACAGCGTTGTTCAGGGCACGTGTGATGTTTTGTGACACGTGGTTATGCAACGCGGGGACGGCACACCGGGAGAAATAGTGGCGGCTGGGCACCGAGTAACGTGGGACAGCTGCCGCCATCTGGTCACGGAATGCTTCTGTCTCCACCAGCCTAAAAGGCAACATTTCCAGCGCAAGCAGTCGCGAAATGTTAGCATTTAGAACTGTGGCATGTGGGGTATTGGCAGTGTATTTGCGCCTGCGTTCAAAGGTTTGCTGAATGGATAACTGAACGCTGCGCTGGGACAAGGACGTGCTTGATGATGGTGTTCTTTCTGCGTAGGCAACTGCAGGCGCAGGAGTGGAGGAGGCTTGTTCGCAGGCAGCATGGACAGAGGATTGGCTCGCATGCACAACCAGCGAAGACGTAGCAGTGACATCAGCAAGCACTGCTCCTCGACTCTGTTGTACTTCCCACAAAGTCGGGTGCTTGGCTGACATGTGCCTGATCATGCTGGTGGTGGTCAGGCTGCTAGTTTTGGTACCCCTGCTGATGCTGGCACGGCAGGTGTTGCAAATGGCCTTTTTTGAATCATCTGGATCCAACTTAAAAAACTGCCAGACTCGGGAAGACCTAACATTTGTACAGGCACCTTGTGTCGTCGTGTTGTTCCGGGGAACGGATGCCTGACTTCTGCCTGGGGCCACCACCCTGCTTCTTACTGCCTGTTGTGATGCTACGCCTCCCTCCCCCTGTGCACTGCTGTCCTCGCTCTGCATATCCTCCTGCCAGGTTGGGTCAGTTACTGGATCATCCACCACGTCGTCTTCCTCTTCCGCACCCTGCTCCTCCTCCTGACTTCCTGACAATTGTGTCTCATCATCGTCCACCACTTGTTGAGACACGTTGCCAACTTCGTGAGAACGTGGCTGCTCAAATATTTGGCCATCTGTACAGACGATCTCCTCATGACCCACTTCAATATGAGCTGGCGAGAGGCCAGAATGTGTGAATGGAAACGTGAACAGCTCTTCCGAGTGTCCAAGTGTGGGATCATTAATGTCCGAGGAGGACGTGTACTCAGCCTGGTGGTAGGAAGGAGGATCAGGTTCAGAAATGTGCGGTGCAGTATCACGGCTACTGACACTTGACCGTGTGGAAGACAGAGTGTTTGTGGTGGTGCCAATCTGACTGGAAGCATTATCTGCTATCCAACTAACAACCTGTTGACACTGGTCTTGGTTCAAGAGCGGTGTACTGCTGCGGTCCCCAAGAATTTGGGACAGGACATGCGAGCGACTAGATGTGGCCCTTTGTTGTGGCGAAATTAGAGCTTGCCCACGACCTCAGCCTCTGCCTGCACCACCATCACGTCCACTTCCTTGTTCCTTGCCAATGCCCTTGCGCATTTTGCAATGCTGTGCACTGCTGACGTGTATATTCACTACTTGTGCATTATATAAAAGTTTCTGGAAATTGCACACAAGTGCACCTGTACGCTGCCACCAACAGGCACACACGTGCGGTTTTAAAAACCAAGCACGGACGCAATAAGAACCTAACAGGTTTTTTTGGGGAGCGACAATTACAGACAAGTCAGACACTATCTGGACTGTTTTACACTGTGTACACCAGCCCCAGATATGATGAAGGCTGGTATACGGTCACCACTACCCTGCCTGCCTGCCTGCCTGTATACTGGTACAATAGTCCTGACAAGGACTCTTTTGGTCACTAGCCTGTATTCAGACCTGGCTATACCCTGCCTGTATATAGCAACAATAGTCCTGAGAAGGACTCTGCTACTGTACTCCGACCTGGCTATACCCTGCCTGCCTGTATACAACTAGAATAGTCCTGAGAAGGACTTTTGGTCACACTGTTTGCAGCCCTGCAACTGAAAAAGCTATAAAGGGCCGCAAAGCTTTCCCTGAATCAGCGACACTCTCCCTGCACTCACTGTCTGGATAGCTGTGAGCAGAGCACAGCGCGCTGGCCGATATAAAGGCTCGGTCACGCTGTGCAGGCCGGCCAATCACTGCAATTCCACAACTAACAGGGCTGTGGCATTGCAGTGGTCTGCCAGCCAATCCCTGCATGAGGGCTGGCTCTCAAAAGAGCGCCAACATGCAGAAATGAAGACCACGAGTACAGCACGAGTATCGCGAGATTACTCGGTCCCCGCCGAGCAGCCCGAGTACAGCGATACTCGTGCGAGTACCGAGTAGTGACAAGCATGCTCGCTCATCACTACTTACTAGCCAAGTATCAGGATGATTTTTAAAGCTTGTGAGACTGTCTCACGTATCTGCATGGAACTTGTAGTAATCTTTGAGCTTGCTGCAGAAACAATACTTCAAAGATAAATGCAACTAACTTTTAGGTCAAATGCAGACATGGTCTGAGTACGGACCACAATGCACTGATTGGACACAGATTTTTGACCTGAGCGTGACTGCTTGATATGTTTTTATGAGCCTGTCATGACACTTTGTGCATTGTGATCTGTGCTCGGATTATGTTACATGGACTTTTGCAAAACACTTCATATTAATCGTCCAGAAAACCCTTTTGAGGCTCTTTGACATTAAAAAAAATCACTCCACAAATAACGTATGGGACTATATTAAATCTGACATAGATTTATTCTATTTTATATCAATATACAGTGCTGGCCAAAAGTATTGGCACCCCCTGCAATTCTGGCAGATAATACTCAGTTTCTTCTTGAAAATGATTGCAATCACAAATTCTTTGGTATTATTATCTTCATTTATTTTGCTTGTAATGAAAAAACACAAAAGAGAATGAAACAAAAGTCAAATCATTGATCATTTCACACAAAACTCCAAAAATGGGCCAGACAAAAGTATTGGCACCCTTAACCTAATACTTGGTTGCACAACCTTTAGCCAAAATAACTGCGAACAACAGCTTCCGGTAACCATCAATGAGTTTCTTACAATGCTCTGCTGGAATATTAGACCATTCTTCTTTGGCAAACTGCTCCAGGTCCCTGAGATTTGAAGGGTGCGTTCTCCAAACTGCCATTTTGAGATCTCTCCACAGGTGTTCTATGGGATTCAGGTCTGGACTCATTGCTGGCCACTTTAGTAGTCTCCAGTGCTTTCTATCAAACCATTTTCTAGTGCTTTTTGAAGTATGTTTTGGGTCATTGTCCTGCTGGAAGATCCATGACCTCTGAGGAAGACCCAGTTTTCTCCCACTGGGCCCTACATTATGCTGCAAAATTTGTTGGTAGTCTTCAGACTTCATAATGCCATGCACACAGTCAAGCAGTCCAGTGCCAGAGGCAGCAAAGCCACCCCAAAACATCAGGGAACCTCCGCCATGTTTGACTGTAGGGACCGTGTTCTTATCTTTGAATGCCTCTTTTTTTTTCCTGTAAACTCTATGTTTATGGCTTTTCCCAAAAAGCTCTACTTTTGTCTCATCTGACCAGAGAACATTCTTCCAAAACGTTTTAGTCTTTCTCAGGTAAGTTTTGGCAAACTCCAGCCTGGCTTTTTTATGTCTCGGGGTAAGAAGTGGGGTCTTCCTGGGTATCCTACCATACAGTCCCTTTTCATTTAGACGCCGACGGATAGTACAGGTTGATACTGTTGTACCCTCGGACTGCAGGGCAGCTTGAACTTGTTTGGATGTTAGTCAAGGTTCTTTATCCACTATCCGCACAATCTGGCGTTGAAGTCTCTCGTCAATTTTTCTTTTCCTTCCACATCTAGGGAGGTTAGCCACAGTGCTATGGGCTTTAAACGTCTTGATGACACTGCGCACCGTAGACACAGGAACTTTCAGGTCTTTGGAGATGGACTTGTAGCCTTGAGATTGCTCATGCTTCCTCACAATTTGGATTCTCAAGTCCTCAGACAGTTCTTTGGTCTTCTTTCTTTTCTCCATGCTCAATGTGGTACACACAAGGACACAGGACAGAGGTTGAGTCAACTTTAATCCATGTCAACTGGCTGCAAGTGTGATTTAGTTATTGCCAACACCTGTTAGGTGCCACAGGTAAGTTACAGGTGCTGTTAATTACACAAATTAGAGAAGCATCACATGATTTTTCAAACAGTGCTAATACCTTTGTCCACCCCCTTTTTTATGTTTGGTGTGGAATTATATCCAATTTGACTTTATGACAAATTTTTATTTTTTTTTCATTGAAGACAAATTAAATGAAGATAATAATACCAAAGAATTTGTGATTGCAATCATTTTCAAGAAGAAACTGAGTATTATCTGACAGAATTGCAGGGGTGCCAATACTTTTGGCCAGCACTGTATATATCAATTTTTGTTCTATTATAATACCTTACTGAATAAGTTTACTGATTGAGTCTAACAGGACCTCTCATGTTGGAAATAGTATCTGATCAGAAGGTAGAATGTTATCTAGCAGGAGGAGCTGATCAGAGTTCAGTAATAATTGCATTTTATTCATTGAAATCCCTAGTGACTGGTCGTGTATGAGTCCAGTGGGCAGTCCTACTAGTGACGGACAGCTTCCTTGTGTGACTCTACATGCAGAGATAGCTGTCAATCACTAAATAGTATCATTCACTGGACTGATATACAAACACACAATACATCAGGGATTTCATTGAATAAAATAAAAGTTATGCTGAATCTTTTCCAACAAACCTATATATCATTCTGCTAAGCTTCTCCTTCTGTATAGTATTCTGTTCACAGATCGAACTGCATGTATGTGGTGACAATTGGTCTTTAAGATAATGTACTCAAAAAAACTTAAAACATGAATCAATTAGCGTTAGGCTATTGAATGCTAATTTTCACAATGTAACAGGAGTTATTGCCGTCTAGAAACTTTTATATTTGAAAGGCCCACGGCTATATTCTTAACAGAAAATTGTGCAATCAATCATCCTTAGCATAGTTTGCACAGTATGCATTTAGGGATGAATGATCTAAGAATGGCTCCCGATTTAGTCACCGATTAGCAGGATGACCTTTTCGATCATTTACAATTTTATAAGCTAGGTTAGAGTGGAAATTTATATACACAGAGTGCAACTGTTAAATCATTTGTCACCTTGTGCTCATTATTATGGGTGTCTGCATGAAGATTTCTAAGTAGTAAAACTCAACTAAAAATGTTCTGTGCCTGGCAGAGTGCATTTCTAAATGAGTAAAATGTGTAATATTCAACCTCACTTTACTACTTAATGTAGTGCGTGAACTGCATTAACCTTTAGTACAGCTCAGCAGCTTAAAAAAAAATAATTTATTGTGAAGTCCACTTGTTTCACGTACAGTTGTCTATATCTCTTCTTGTTAACCCCTTAGGCTATATGCGCACTGCAGTTTTTGTTGCTCTTTTGTTGTTTTTTTTATGCAGTTTTGTTGTCAGCAAGTTCTGACTTGACTTCCCTGTAAAGTCTATGAGAAGTCAATTTGCTGTACGAATGTTGCATTTTTTTGTCAGCAGTTTATGTGTCACAAACATCTGACAAAAAAAAATGCATCATGTTCATTCTTCTTTCTTTTTTGTCGCAGTTTTGTCACACTTTCTATACTGACAAACACATGAAGTCAGAAAAACTCAACAAAAAAGCACCAAAAAAGCATAAAATAAGCAACAAAAATGCATCATCATTACAGGCATTATTATTTTTACATTTCCAGGCTCTCTCTGACAAGGTGCAATTTTGGTTGAAGTTTGTGTGCAGAAAAAAACGCATGTGCACATGTAGCCTTATGCACGAAGCCAGTTTTGACTAGGCCATTTTTTGCAATTCTGACCAGTGTCACTTTATGTGGTTATAACTCTGGAACGCTGCAGCAAATCTGAGTAATTCTGAGATTGTTTTTTCATGACATATTGTAGCTCATGAAAGTAGTAAATTTAGGGCAATAATTTTTGCTTTTTTTTGTGAAAAACACGGAAATTTGATGAAAATTTTGTAATTTTCAAAATTTTAACCCCTTCACCCCCGGGCACTAAAACACCCTAATGACCGGGCCATTTTTTGCAATTTTGACAGGTTATAACTCTGGAACGCTTCAACGGATCCTGGCGATTCTGAGATGGTTTTTTCGTGACATATTGTACTTCATGTCAGTGGTAAATTTAGGCCGATATTTTTTGCGTTTATTTGTGAAAATTTAGGAAATTGTGCGAAAATTTTGAAAATTTTGCAATTTTCAAACTTTGAAAATTTATGCCCATAAATCTGAGAGATATGTCACACAAAATAGTTACGAAATAACATTTCCCACTTGTCTACTTTACATCAGCGCAATTTTCGAAAGAATTTTTTTTTTAGTTAGGAAGTTAGAAGGGGTCAAAGTTCATCAGCAATTTCTAATTTTTCCAACAAAATTTACAAAATAATTTTTTTAGGGACCACATCACATTTGAAGTGACTTTGAGAGGCCGAGGTGACAGAAAATACCCAAAAGTGACCCCATTCTAAA
This sequence comes from Anomaloglossus baeobatrachus, assembly GCF_048569485.1. Classification (NCBI taxonomy): domain Eukaryota; kingdom Metazoa; phylum Chordata; class Amphibia; order Anura; family Aromobatidae; genus Anomaloglossus; species Anomaloglossus baeobatrachus. Next base: position 451,622,421 of record NC_134354.1, read on the forward strand.
AACTGCACCCCTCACACTGCTCAAAACCACATCCAAGAAGTTTATTAACCCTTTCGGTGCTTCACAGTAACCAAAGCAATGTGGAAGGAAAAAATGAAAATTATACTTTCTAACACAAAAATGTTACTTTAGCCATAAAATTTTCATTTTTACAAGGGAGAAAAGAGAAAGTGCACCCTACAATTTATTGTGCATTTTCTCCTGAGTACGCTGATACCCCATATGGGGTAAAAATCAAATGTTTGGGCACACGGCAGATCTCGAAAGGGAAGGAGCGCCATTTGAATTTTTGAACGCAAAATTAGCTGCACTCATTAGCAAACGCCATGTCAGGTTTGAAGACCCCCTGAGGTGCCTAAACAATGGAGCTCCCCCACAAGTGACCCCATTTTGGAAACTAGAGCCCTCAAATAATTTTTCTAGATGTTTGGTGAGCACTTTGAACACCTGGGGGCTTCACAGAAGTTTATAACGTTGAGCCGTGAAAAGAAAAAAAAAATTTTTACCACAAAACTGTTGCTTCAACTAGGTAGCTTTTTTTTCACAAGGGTATCGGGAAAAAATGCACCATAAAATGTATTGTCCATTTTCTCCTGAGTAGAGATGAGCGAACCGGTCCCGGTTCGGCTCGAGGCCGGTTCGCCGAACGGGGGTCCCGTTCGAGTTCGGCTCGTCGAACGTTCGACAAACCGAACTCGAACGTATAGGCTATAATGGGAGGCAATCACAAACACATAAAAATGCATTATAAATGTACACAAACAGTTAATAAACATTGCCATAACACTTACCGGTCCCCGCGATCCCTTCTGCACTCTGTCTCCTGCCGCTATTCCATCCGATGATCGCTTAATCCTCCCGGTGACCTGCACTGCCAGCAGAGATGCAGGACCTATCGTGACGTCAAAATAGCCATGTGACCAGTCACGTGGCTATTATCTCATTGGCTACAGACTGGTCACATGACTATGACGCGTCATGTAGGACCTGCGAGTGCATCTCTCCGGTACACGGTGCACATATGTGTATCGCCGTGTACCGGCGACATGCTCTAGCACACGGTCGACTCCCCGTTCCGTTAGGGACCGGCTGACACAGCCGGTCATTAACGGAGATCACCGTTGCCATAGCAACGGAGCTAACCGCGGCTCCGAGAGCACCGTTGCTATGGTAACGCGTCTGTCAGCGTTACCGCTGTTACCGCTGACAGCCAGCACTGATCACTCACGGAGTGAAGGCTGCACGCTGGTTCACGATTGTAGTGAGGATTGTAGTGAGGATGGAGGTTCCCCAGCCCCAAGTGATGGGCTGGTGCACCTCATCCTCACTACAATCGTCACTACTACTACACTAGTGAGGATTGTAGTGAGGATGGAGGTTCCCCAGCCCCAAGTGATGAGCTGGTGAACCTCATCCTCACTACAATCGTCACTACTACTACACTAGAAAGAAAGAAGACAGAAGAGCAGGATCGTGGAGGGCTGACAGGGGGTAATAAAGATGGAGTCTCTAATGTGTCTGTGTATTTTTTTCTATTAAAGTATTTTTTCTCTGTGTGGTGTTTTTTTTAACCCTTTATTGGAGATTCTTAATGGCCGGGTCAAACGTGCCTGACATTAAGAATCTCTGGCTTAATACTGGCTAGTAAAACAAAGCCAGTATTAACTCATGATTACCCAACAAGCCACCCGGCTCCAGGGCTGTTGGAAGAGTTGGATACAGTGCCAGATGATGGCGCTTCTATGAGAGCGCCATTTTCTGGGACGTCTGCGGACTGAAATCCGCAGTAGAGGCGCCCAGAAACCTCGGGCTAACCTGTGCTGCGGATTCCAATCCCCAGCTGCCTAGTTGTACCCGGCTTGACACAAAAATGGGGCGAAGCCCACGTCATTTGTTTTTTAATTATTTCATGAAATAAGTGAAATAATTAAAAAAAACGGGCTTCCCTATAATTTTTGGTTCCCAGCCGGGTACATATAGGCAACTGGGGGTTGGAGGCAGCCCGTGGCTGCCTGCTGTACCTGGCTAGCATACAAAAATATGGCGAAGCCCACGTCATTTTTTTGGCGGGCAAAAAAATTCTGCATACAGTCCTGGATGGAGTATGCTGAGCCTTGTAGTTCTGCAGCTGCTGTCTGCTCTTCTCCATATAGATAGACAGCAGCTGCAGAACTACAAGGCTCAGCATACTCCATCCAGGACTGTATGCAGAAGTTTTTTGCCCCCTGAAAAAATTATGTGGGCTTCGCCATATTTTTGTATGCTAGCCAGGTACAGCAGGCAGGTACGGCTGCCCCCAACCCCCAGTTGCCTATTTGTACCCGGCTGGGAACCAAAAATAAAGGGAAGCCCTTTTTTTATTATTTCATGAATTTCATGAAATAATTAGAAAACAAATGACGTAGGCGTCGCCCCATTTTTGTGTCCAGCCAGGTACAACTGGGCAGCTGGGGATTGGAATCCGCAGCACAGGTTGGCCTGAGCTTTCTGGGCCCCACTGCTGCGAATTGCAGTCTGCAGCCGCCTCAGAAAATGGCATTTTCATAGAAGCGCCATATTCTAGCGCTGTATCCAACTCTTCCAGCACCTGCCTGCTATACCTGGCTAGCATACAAAAATATGGCAAAGCTCACGTCCTTTTTTTGTAGTTTTTTAGCAAAAAAAATAAAAAATGCTTCCTTGGATTTTCCATTGCCAGTGAAGGTAACACCAAGCAGTGGGGGTTAGCAGCCAGTAGCTGCTTGGATTACCCTTAGCTAGCAAAACAAAAAATGCAGCAGGAGCCCATATATATTTTTTTTAATTATTTATTTAAATAACTAAAAATAAAATGGGCTTCCCTGTATTTTGATTGCTGGACATCACAGTGCTGTAAAAATAAATCTTTAAAAAAATGACGTAGCGCTCCGCGGTATTTTTGATTCTCAGCGCAGATAAAGCAGACAGCTATGGGTTGCCACCCCCATCTGCCTGCCGTTACCTTGGTTGGCAATCAAAATACAGGGAAGCCCATTAATTTTTTCTATTTAAAAAAATAGTTAAAAAAAAAAATGACGTTGGGTCCCCCCATTTTTGATAGCCAGCTAGGGTAAAGCAGACGGCTGTAGCCTGAAAACCACAGCTGGCAGCTTTACCGTGGTTGGGGATCCAATGTGGAGGTCCCCTCAGGCTCTTTTTTATAATTATTTTATAAATATTAATAATTACACAATAAAAGTAGGGTCCCCCCCAAATTGGATCACCAGCCAAGGTAAAGCGGACAGCTGTGGTCTGGTATTCTCAGGGTGGAAAGGTCCATAGTTATTGGGCCTTCACAGCCTAAAAATAGCAGGCCGCAGGCACCCCAGACGTGGCGCATCCACTAGATGTGCCAATCCTGGCGCTTCACCCCAGCTCATCCCGTGCCCTGGTGCAGTGGCAAACGGGGTAATAAATCGGGTTGATACTAGCTGTAAAGTCACCTGAGATCAAGCCCAGCAGTTTGTGATGTCATGGCGTCTATTAGATACCCACATCATAAACTGTCAGTACTAACAAAAAAAAAAAAATCGACAAAAGAAATTTATTTGAAAAAACAGTCCCCAAAACATTTCCTCTTTCACCAATTTATTGTAAGAAAAAAAATAAAGGGGTCCCACGACGACTTTGGACCGTCTAGAATATGGGGGGAGACACTCAGGGAACGTATCCCCCATTTTCTAGGAGTGCGGACCCTTCATGTGAGGAGTGTGGGTGCAATGAATCTGCACTCACTCTCCCCGGGTCCACAGCAGCAGAGTCCATGTCGTAATGGTTGCTACCAAAGCTGCAATGCCCTGCTCATGAGGTAAGGGCATGCCTAATCAGGAGAACTACTGTAGAGAAAGCTCTGCTCACTGGTATATAGGTGCTCAGAGGTAATAATAGATAAAATTAGTGAGTAACCTCGGCACTCTAAATCTCCCAGACTAAGTCAGTAAGTCACAATGGATAGTAATGCAAAATCACTCTTTATTGGTCCGTATTAAGAAAAAAAAATTTTTCATAAGCATATATGTTTTTGTCCAAAACAAGTTACAAATGACGTTTCGGCCTGAGCCTTCGTCAGATTGGACTTATCTGCATGTAATCATGAAAAATGACAATAATCAGTATCACATAAGAGTGAGAGAACAATAACATAAACTCGAACAATGTAGAGGTACAATTGGGATGCAGCAAAAAAATTGCAACACAGCAAGAAATGAAACACATGATACAAATGTTATAATACAGTACAAGGACAATATAGTAATGACAAATATGGGGTCAGAGTAGGCTTAGACAGCTCTGGTACGAAAGAGATGTCAATCATAAAGTAACATGTGCAGTAGGTGTAGAGCTACAGTGTGCATGGCAGAGCTAATGGGTAGACCGACCATAGAAAAAGAACGGAGAAAAAGTGGAGAAAAAAGTGGAGAAAAAGTGGAGAAAAAGTGGAGCATAAGAGGAGAAAAAGTGGAGAAAAAGTGGAGAAAAAAGTGGAGAAAAAAGTGGAGAAAAAGTGGAGCATAAGAGGAGAAAAAGTGGAGAAAAAAGTGGAGAAAAAGTGGAGAAAAAGTGGAGAAAAAGTGGAGAAAAAGTGGAGATTAAGAGGAGAAAAAGTGGAGAAAAAGTGGAGCATAAGACGAGAAAAAGTGGAGAAAAAGTGGAGAAAAAGTGGAGAAAAAAGTGGAGAAAAAAGTGGAGAAAAAGTGGAGAAAAAGTGGAGAAAAAAGTGGAGAAAAAGTGGAGAAAAAGTGGAGAAAAAGTGGAGAAAAAAGTGGAGAAAAAGTGGAGAAAAAAGTGGAGAAAAAGTGGAGAAAAAGTGGAGAAAAAGTGGAGAAAAAGTGGAGAAAAAGTGGAGAAAAAGTGGAGAAAAAGTGGAGAAAAAGTGGAGAAAAAGTGGAGAAAAAGTGGAGAAAAAGAGGAGAAAAAGTGGAGAATAAGAGGAGAATAAGAGGAGAAAAAGTGGAGAAAAAGTGGAGAATAAGAGGAGAAAAAGTGGAGAATAAGTGGAGAAAAAAAGTGGAGAAAAAGTGGAGAAAAAAATGGAGAAAAAGTGGAGCACCCTTTGGTACCTTTCATGTGGCACTAAGGGGTGCTTAGCTTTGTATTTAGCCAAAAAAATGAAAAAAAAATGACGTAGGGTTCCCCCTAGTTTTGTAGCCAGCTAGGGTAAAGCAGACGGCTGCAGCCTGCAGACCACAGCTGGCAACCTCACCTTGGCTGGTAATCCAAAACTGAGGGCACCCCACGCTGTTTTAAATTAAATAAATAATTTAAAAAAAAAACACGTAGGGGTCCCCCAAAATTTGATCACCAGCCAAGGTAAAGCAGACAGCTGGGGCCTGATATTCTCAGACTAGGGAGGTCCATGGTTATTGGAATCTCCCCAGCCTAAAAATAGCAGGCCGCAGCCGCCCCAGAAGTGGCGCATCCATTAGATGCGCCAATCCTGGTGCTTCGCCCCAGCTCATCCCACGCCCTGGTGTGGTGGCAAACAGGGTAATATATGGGGTTAATACCAGATGTGTAATGTCACCTGGCATCAAGCCCTGGGGTTGGTGAGGTCAGGCGTCTATCAGATACCCGACATCACCAACCCAGTCAGTAATAAAAAAAAATAGACGACAAACACATTTTTATTTGAACAAACACTCCCCAAAACATTCCCTCTTTAACCAATTTATTAGATTTAAAAACAAATCCAGGTCTGGTGTAATCCAAGGGGTTGCCATGACGATCCACACTGTCCCAGTCAATGAAGAGCAGGATGTTCCCCATTGGCTGGGAGAGCAATGCAGTGACCTGAGCTAACATCAATGGGTCAGCCCAGGTCACTGCAGGGGGGTGACAAGTGCTGCTGTCAGCGAGGTACATTACCTGCGCTGATCTCCAGCACTGCCGACAGCCCCTGTCACTGAGTTCAATGACCGGCGCCTTCCCCTCAAGTATCGCGAGAGGTCCGTGACGTCACCCCGCTAGTCAGTCTCGGGTCGGAAGCGAGAGGTGATGTGACAAGCGGCGGCCATGGAGGAAAGTGACAGCGCTGAGGTCGGGATGGCGGGACTTCATCACCGCAGGTAAGCCGAGCGGAGGGGGGAGGGGGGGGGGGTTTGTGTGTGTGTGTGTGTGTGTATGTGTACATGCCGCGGGCAGGAGGGGGCGGAGCGAGCTGAGCGGGGAAGTGTGGGCTTCCTGCACGTAACTAAGGTAAACATCGGGTTACTAACCAAAGCGCTTTGCTTGGATACCCGATGTTTATCTTGGTTACCAGCTTGTGGCAGGCTGCCAGCGATGGCTCCTGCTCACTGTAGCTGTAAAAAGCCCTGCTTTTTGCTGCTAGAACCGTTCTCGAACGTATCTAGAACTATCGAGCTTTTGCAAAAAGCTCGAGTTCTAGTTCGATCTCGAACAGCCCCAAAAATCACTCGAGCTTAGAACTGGAGAACCTCGAACCGCAAACCGCGCTCAACTCTACTCCTGAGTACACAGATACCTCATATGTGGTGGAAATCAAATGTTTGGGCACACGGCAGAGCTCGAAAGGGAAGGAGCGCCATTTTAATTTTTGAACGCAAAATTAGCTCCACTCATTAGCGGACGCCATGTCAGGTTTGAAGACCCCCTGAGGTGCCTAAACAATGGAGCTCCCCCACAAATGACCCCATTTTGGAAACTAGAGCCCTCAAATAATTTTTCTTGATGTTTGGTGAGCACTTTGAACACCTGGGGGCTTCAGAAAAGTTTATAAAGTTGAGCTGTGAAAATATATATATTTTTTTTTACCACAAAACTGTTGCTTCAACTAAGTAGCTTTTTTTTCCACAAGGCTATCAGGAAAAAATACACCATGAAATTTATAGTGCATTTTTTCCTGAGTACGACAATACCTCATATGTGGTGGAAATAAATTGTTTGGGTGCATGGCGGGGCTCAGAAAACAAGGAACGCCATTTGACTTTTCAAACGCACAGACGCAGTGCACTGATCGGCCGCTGCAGGAGGCACGGTCGGATGAGATACAAAAAGCGCTGGGGATACGGAAAAAAAAAAAAGTCACGCCAAAAATTGAGCAGGGATGCCGATCCGTTATGTGCATCCCTGATCAGCGCTCGGCGGGACGCATGAACTGATGCGATACAAAAAGCGTCGGGGATACGGAAAAAAAAGTATCGCATCAGTCCGTGCGTCCCGCCGAGCGCTGATCAGGGATGCACATAACGGATCGGCATCCATGCTCAATTTTTGGCGTGACTTTTTTTTCCGTATCCCCGATGCTTTTTGTCACGTCAAAAATTGAGCAGGGATGCCGATCCGTTATGTGCATCCCTGATCAGCGCTCGGCAGGACGCACGGACTGATGCGATACAAAAAGCGTCGGGGATACGGGGAAAAAAAAGGCCCGCCGAAAACTGACCACGGATGCAGATACGTTATCTGCATCCCTGATCAGCGCTCGGCGGGACGCACGAGGTGTACAAAATGGACAGGGAATAGAGGAAAAAAAAGAAAAAAAAAAAAAAAAAGTTATACTCACAGTACCCAGAGGATTAGCAGGAGGAACAGCTTTACAGCAGCAGCAGGCAGGAAGTTGGACAGCTCAGCAGAAGACCGAGGAAGAAGGACCCAGCGATGGAGGCAGATGTGATCGGCCGGTGAAGACAGGTAAGAGGACGTCGGGGGGACAGCAGAGGGGGGGGGGCAGCAGAGGGGGAGGGGGAGAGCAGAGGGGGAGAGCAGAGGGGGCGGGGGAGAGCAGAGGGGGAGGGGGGAGAGCAGAGGGGGAGGGAGATACCGGAGGAGCTGCAGAATAGAGATCACGGGGGAGGCCGGCAGATTGGGATGTCGGGGGGCAGATTGGGATGTCAGGGGGCAGATCGGGATGTCGGGGGGCAGATCGGGATGTCGGGGGGGCAGATCGCAGGGGGGCACGGGCAGGGGCCATTACAGGAGCGCGCAGGAGCAATCACAAGAGCGAGCAGGGGCTGCAAGGAGAGCAGAGGAGGAGGGAGATACCGGAGGAGCTGCAGAATAGAGATGGCGGGGGGCAGATCAGGATGTCGGGGGGGCAGATCGCAGGGGGGCATGGGCAGGGGCCATTACGGGAGCGCGCAGGAGCAATCACAAGAGCGCGCAGGGGCTGCAAGGAGAGCAGAGGAGGAGGGAGATACCGGAGGAGCTGCAGAATACAGATGGCGGGGGGCAGATCGGGATCTCGGGAGGGCAGATCGGGATGTCGAGGGGGCAGATCGGGATGTCGGGGGGGCAGATCGCAGGTGGGTACGAGCAGGGGCCATTACGGAAGCGCGCCGGAGCAATCACAAGAGCGCGCAGGGGCTGCAAGGTGAGCACAATACTCACCGCTCCTGCTCCTGCTCCGTGATGTGACAGCAGCGGCAGCAGCAGCGGTGGCGTGGTACCACTAGTACCAGCCAGTGCTGCACACTGCAGACATGTTGGGGGAGGGTCCCCAGACCAGCACAGGCCTGGGGAGGGCGGCCACCGGCAGATCAGACAGCCCCACTGCACACTGATTGGAGCGATTGCGCGTCATAGCACGATCGCTCCAATCAGTGCTGCAGGGGCTGGGGGCAGCATGTTTCAGATCCACCTATGATCTGCTGTACCTGCTACAGCACATCATAGCCGGATCTCAGAGTATCGCACTAATTCTGGCATTATTTTTACCGAAATCAGTGCGAAAGATGTGGTTGGCGGTTCAGATTTGAACAGCCAATCACATCGATCGTCGATGGGGGGTGGCGATGCCACCCCCCCTGGGGTGAAGCAAAGGTCCCCTGCTGTAAGAAACAGCAGGGGACATCATTTGAAAGCCGTTGCTATGGCCACGGCAATCAAATGAACTTTAGGCCGTAAAATTACGTCCCTGGTCGCTGCCGCGGTCGTGAAGGGGTTAATGTTTATGCTCTTAAACCAAAGATTTAGGTCACACAAAATAGTTAATAAATAACATTGACCACATTTTTACTTTACATCAGCGCAATTTTTGAAACAAAATTTATTGGGGTTACGAAGTTATAAGGGTTCAAAGTTCATCAGCAATTTCTCATTTTTCCAACAAAATTTACAAAACCATTATTTAGTGACCACATCACATTTGAAGTGACTTGGAGAGGCCTAGGTGACAGAAAATACCCAAAAATGACACCATTCTAAAAACTGTACTCCTACAAGTACTCAAAATCACATCCAAGAAAGTTTATTAACCCTTCAGGTGCTTCACAGGAACTAAAGCAATGTGGAATGGAAAAAAAATATCATTTTACCTTAAAATATTGTTCTGGCCCCAATTTATTCACTTTTAGAAAAAATAACACAACAAAATGGACCATAAAATGTATTCCCCAATTTCTTCTAAGCGCGCTGATACCCCACATGTGGTCAGAAACATCTGTTTGGATACATGGGAGGGCCTGGAATACAAGGAACAATATTTGAATTTTGGAACACAAATTTGGCTGAAATAGATTACGAGCACCATGTCACATTTCCATGGCCCCTAAAGTACCTAAACAGCAGAAGCCTCCAACAAGGGACCCCATACTGGAAAATCTCTCAATGATTTTATCTAGGGTTATAGTGAGCATTTTGAACTCATAGGTACTTCACAGAATTTGATATTAGGCCGTCATATTGAACATTTTCATTTTTTTTCACAAAAATGTTGATTTAGCACCAAATGTATCACTTTTTCATGAGACAACAACAAAAATTGGACCCCACAATTTGTTACCCACTTTATTATGAGTTCAGGGATACCCCACATGTGGTCAAAAACCTCTGTTTGGACATACGGGAGGGCTTGGAATGGAAGGAGCACCATTTGAATTTTGGAAAAGTTTAAATAAATTTCGGGCACCATGTCGCATTTGCAGGGCCCCTAAGGTACCTCTACAGCAGAAATCCCTCACAAGTGACTCCATTTTCGAAACTAGACTCCTCAAGGATTTTATTCAGGGGTATAGTAATCATTTTGAATCCACAGATACTTCACAAAAATTTTGCTATAGCAGCAAATTTCTCATTTCTAAGCTATGTGCCCCCGATTCAGCGACACTGCGTCTAGTGCCAGCCGTCCTGCAGAGATGTGAGTGTTGTTCAGGGGAGAACACAGATGCCTGTGCCCACGATCAGGGTTCAAGCCACTGCAGACTTTACCTCTATTCTCCCAGCGGAGAAAACCTTTGTCTCCACAGCAAACACTTGACATGATGTGGCTCAGGAAGCCACACTGCAGGTCAGTTTATGCTGCATGGAAAAGAAGCGCAGTGGGCAGATTTCTAAAAATCCTTCCACTGTGCTTGTACTGCACAATGCAGCATTATGGATGCTGCAAAAACACTCTGCGTCCAAAACACTGCAAACCCTTATCGTGGGCACATAGCCTAAAGAGCTAGGATGGATGGATGGATGAATAAATAGATAGACAGACAAAAGTAAAACACATAATTTCACACTCCTCTACATTTTGTAGAATTTCATGTGGCATCAAAGGGTGCTGAGCCTTGCATTTAGCCAAAAAATAAATAATTAAAAAAACCGACGTGGGGTCCCCCCCCCCATTTTTGATAGCCAGCTAAGGTGAAGCAGATGGTTGCAGCCTGCAGACCATAGCTTGCAGCTTCACCTTGGCTGGGGAACAAATTTGGAGGCTACCCCAGGCTGTTTTTTTTAATTATTTATAAATAAATAGTTAAAAAAGAATGTAAGGTCCCCCCAAACTGGATCACCAGCCAAGGTAAAGTGGACAGCTAGGGTTTAGTATTCTTAGGGTGGGTAGGGCTATGATTATTTGGCCCTTCCCAGCCTAAAAATAGCAGGCCAAAGCCACCCGAGAAGTGGTGCATTTATTAGATGCGCCAATCTTGGCACTTTGCCCCAGCTCATACCGTTGCCTTGGTGTGGTGGCAAACGAGGTAATATGTGGGGTTGATAGCAGCTGTATAATGTCACCTGGCTTCAAGTCCCGCCCAGGGTTAGTGATTTCACGGCGTCTATCAGATATCCAACATCACAAACCCAGTCAGTAATAAAAAAAAAAAAAAAATAGACAAAAAAAATTTGAAAAAGTCCTCTCCAACATATTCCGCCTTTCACCAATTTATTGAAAAAAAAAAATCTGGTCCCCCGTAATCTATTTTGGAGGTACCATGACGACTCTGGACCTTCCTGAATATGGGGGGCACGCTCAAAGAACGTATCCACCATTTTCTGGAATAGCAGGCACTCCATGTGAGGAGTGTGGCTGCAGTGACCTGACAATACTGCATTCACACTGCTCGATCCAACAGAGACCAGAATGACCTGCAGTAACCTCATTCCAGAATAAGGGGGGGCTCGCTCAAAGAACGCTTCCCCTATTTTCTGGAAGAGCAGGCCCTCCATGTGAGAATATTGCATTTACACTCCCACACTCCCTAGTAGAGATGAGCGAACCGGTCCCGGTTCGGCTCGAGGTCGGTTCGCCGAACGGAGGTCCCGTTCGAGTTCGGCTTGTCGAACGTTCGACGAACTGAACTCGAACTGCATAGCAAACAATGGCAGGCAATGACAAACACAGAAAAACACCTAGAAAACACCCTCAAAGGTGTCCAAAAGGTGACAAACAACTCAAACACATGGGAAAGTGACAAAGACATATACTCATGCGAAAACAAAACAGCTGGACAAGGAAAAAGAGGAGGACACACAGATATAGGCATGGCACGCCCTTCTAAAATCATGTAAAACACCGCAAGGTGACTCCAAGCGGAGTCTCCCTTTTTTCCAAAAATTGGGCCACACAGACACTCACCCCTTCAGTGGCAGCACTTGTGCCCCAGTTGTACACTTCACAGCTAGATTTGCATCAAGCACATTCAAAAATACGCTATTCTTAACCGTCCCCAGGATGACACCGGGGTAGGTAGCAAAGTCTTTCCTGATCCCAGCACTGTTCATCTTGGCTTCTTTTAAAAACACATCAAGCAAGGGTTACTCCAAGCGGAGCCTCCCTTTTTTCCAAACATTGTGCCCCACACACACCCACCCCTTCAGTGGCAGCACTTGTGCCCTAGTTGTACACTTCACAGCTAGATTTGCATCAAGCACATTCAAAAATACGCCATAATTAACCGTCCCCAGCATGACACCGGGGTAGGTAGATAAAGTCTTTGCTGAACCATGACTTGTTCATCTTGGCTTCTTTTAAAAACAATGTAAGCAAGGGTTACTCCAAGCGGAGTCTCCCTTTTTTTCCAAAAATTGTGCCCCACACACACCCACCCCTTCAGTGGCAGCACTTGTGCCCTAGTTGTACACTTCACAGCTAGATTTGCATCAAGCACATTCAAAAATACGCCATACTTAACCGTTTCCAGGATCACACCGGGGTAGGTAGCAAAGTCTTTCCTGATCCCAGATCTGTTCATCTAGGATCATTTTTAAAAACACAGCAAGCAAGGGTTACTCCAAGCGGAGTCTCCCTTTTTTCCAAAAATTGGGCCCCACACACACCCACCCCTTCAGTGGCAGCAGTTGTGCCCCAGTTGTACACTTCACAGCTAGATTTGCATCAAGCACATTCAAAAATACGCCATAATTAACCGTCCCCAGGATGACACCGGGGTAGGTAGCAAAGTCTTTCCTGATCCCAGCTCTGTTCATCTTGGCTTCTTTTAAAAACACATCAAGCAAGGGTTACTCCAAGCGGAGCCTCCCTTTTTTCCAAAAATTGTGCCCCACACACACCCACCCCTTCAGTGGCAGCACTTGTGCCCTAGTTGTACACTTCACAGCTAGATTTGCATCAAGCACATTCAAAAATACGCTATTCTTAACCGTCCCCAGGATGACACCGGGGTAGGTAGCAAAGTCTTTCCTGATCCCAGCTCTGTTCATCTTGGCTTCTTTTAAAAACACATCAAGCAAGGGTTACTCCAAGCGGAGCCTCCCTTTTTCCCAAAAATTGTGCCCCACACACACCCACCCCTTCAGTGGCAGCACTTGTGCCCTAGTTGTACACTTCACAGCTAGATTTGCATCAAGCACATTCAAAAATACGCTATTCTTAATCGTCCCCAGGATGACACCGGGGTAGGTAGCAAAGTCTTTCCTGATCCCAGCTCTGTTCATCTTGGCTTCTTTTAAAAACACATCAAGCAAGGGTTACTCCAAGCGGAGCCTCCCTTTTTTCCAAAAATTGTGCCCCACACACACCCACCCCTTCAGTGGCAGCACTTGTGCCCTAGTTGTACACTTCACAGCTAGATTTGCATCAAGCACATTCAAAAATACGCCATAATTAACCGTCCCCAGCATGACACCGGGGTAGGTAGATAAAGTCTTTGCTGAACCATGACTTGTTCATCTTGGCTTCTTTTAAAAACAATGTAAGCAAGGGTTACTCCAAGCGGAGTCTCCCTTTTTTTCCAAAAATTGTGCCCCACACACACCCACCCATTCAGTGGCAGCACTTGTGCCCTAGTTGTACACTTCACAGCTAGATTTGCATCAAGCACATTCAAAAATACGCCATTCTTATCCGTCCCCAGGATGACACCGGGGTAGGTAGCAAAGTCTTTCCTGATCCCAGCTCTGTTCATCTTGGCTTCTTTTAAAAACAATGTAAGCAAGGGTTACTCCAAGCGAAGTCTCCCTTTTTTCCAAAAATTGTGCCCCACACACACCCACCCCTTCAGTGGCAGCACTTGTGCCCTAGTTGTACACTTCACAGCTAGATTTGCATCAAGCACATTCAAAAATACGCCATAATTAACCGTCCCCAGGATGACACCGGGGTAGGTAGCAAAGTCTTTTCTGATCCCAGCTCTGTTCATCTTGGCTTCTTTTAAAAACACATCAAGCAAGGGTTACTCCAAGCGGAGCCTCCCTTTTTTCCAAAAATTGTGCCCCACACACACCCACCCCTTCAGTGGCAGCACTTGTGCCCTAGTTGTACACTTCACAGCTAGATTTGCATCAAGCACATTCAAAAATACGCCATAATTAACCGTCCCCAGCATGACACCGGGGTAGGTAGCAAAGTCTTTCCTGATCCCAGCTCTGTTCATCTTGGCTTCTTTTAAAAACAATGTAAGCAAGGGTTACTCCAAGCGGAGTCTCCCTTTTTTTCCAAAAATTGGGCCCCACACACACCCACCCCTTCAGTGGCAGCAGTTGTGCCCCAGTTGTACACTTCACAGCTAGATTTGCATCAAGCACATTCAAAAATACGCCATAATTAACCGTCCCCAGGATGACACCGGAGTAGGTAGCAAAGTCTTTCCTGATCCCAGCTCTGTTCATCTTGGCTTCTTTTAAAAACAATGTAAGCAAGGGTTACTCCAAGCGGAGTCTCCCTTTTTTTCCAAAAATTGTGCCCCACACACACCCACCCATTCAGTGGCAGCACTTGTGCCCCAGTTGTACACTTCACAGCTAGATTTGCATCAAGCACATTCAAAAATACGCTATTCTTAACCGTCCCCAGGATGACACCGGGGTAGGTAGCAAAGTCTTTCCTGATCCCAGCTCTGTTCATCTTGGCTTCTTTTAAAAACACATCAAGCAAGGGTTACTCCAAGCGGAGCCTCCCTTTTTTCCAAAAATTGTGCCCCACACACACCCACCCCTTCAGTGGCAGCACTTGTGCCCTAGTTGTACACTTCACAGCTAGATTTGCATCAAGCACATTCAAAAATACGCTATTCTTAACCGTCCCCAGGATGACACCAGGGTAGGTAGCAAAGTCTTTCCTGAACCCAGCTCTGTTCATCTTGGCTTCTTTTAAAAACAATGTAAGCAAGGGTTACTCCAAGCGAAGTCTCCCTTTTTTCCAAAAATTGTGCCCCACACACACCCACCCCTTCAGTGGCAGCACTTGTGCCCTAGTTGTACACTTCACAGCTAGATTTGCATCAAGCACATTCAAAAATACGCCATAATTAACCGTCCCCAGGATGACACCAGGGTAGGTAGCAAAGTCTTTTCTGATCCCAGCTCTGTTCATCTTGGCTTCTTTTAAAAACACATCAAGCAAGGGTTACTCCAAGCGGAGCCTCCCTTTTTTCCAAAAATTGTGCCCCACACACACCCACCCCTTCAGTGGCAGCACTTGTGCCCTAGTTGTACACTTCACAGCTAGATTTGCATCAAGCACATTCAAAAATACGCCATAATTAACCGTCCCCAGCATGACACCGGGGTAGGTAGATAAAGTCTTTGCTGAACCATGACTTGTTCATCTTGGCTTCTTTTAAAAACAATGTAAGCAAGGGTTACTCCAAGCGGAGTCTCCCTTTTTTTCCAAAAATTGTGCCCCATACACACCCACCCATTCAGTGGCAGCACTTGTGCCCTAGTTGTACACTTCACAGCTAGATTTGCATCAAGCACATTCAAAAATACGCCATAATTAACCGTCCCCAGGATGACACCGGGGTAGGTAGCAAAGTCTTTCCTGATCCCAGCTCTGTTCATCTTGGCTTCTTTTAAAAACAATGTAAGCAAGGGTTACTCCAAGCGGAGTCTCCCTTTTTTTCCAAAAATTGTGCCCCACACACACCCACCCATTCAGTGGCAGCACTTGTGCCCTAGTTGTACACTTCACAGCTAGATTTGCATCAAGCACATTCAAAAATACGCCATAATTAACCGTCCCCAGGATGACACCGGGGTAGGTAGCAAAGTCTTTCCTGATCCCAGCTCTGTTCATCTTGGCTTCTTTTAAAAACACATCAGGCAAGGGTTACTCCAAGCGGAGTCTCCCTTTTTTTCCAAAAATTGTGCCCCACACACACCCACCCATTCAGTGGCAGCACTTGTGCCCTAGTTGTACACTTCACAGCTAGATTTGCATCAAGCACATTCAAAATCCACAAGCATTTACTCTCCCCAGGATGACACAGGGGTTGTAAATTCCTTCTGGATCCATGACTTGTTCATTTTGATGAACGTCAGTCTGTCCACATTGTCCCTGGACAGACGCGTGCGCTTATCTGTCAGCACACACGCAGCAGCACTGAAGACACGTTCAGAGACAACGCTGGCAGCTGGACACGACAAAATCTCCAAGGCGTAAGTTGCGAGCTCTGGCCATTTTTCTAGGTTTGAAGCCCAAAAGGAGCAAGGCTCCAGTTGCACAGTCATGGCATCGATGTTCATTTGGAGATACTCCTGTATCATCCTCTCCAGCCGTTGACTATGTGTCAGACTTGTTGTCTCTGGTGGCCTTGCAAAGGAGGGTCTAAAAAAATTATGAAAAGATTCCATAAAATTGCTGTTACCAGCACCAGATACGGTCCTACTGGTACGTGTAGACTGTTGAAGATGACGAGACCGTCCCATGTTTGTCAAGTTACAACTGGGAGATTCACTCCCTGCACCTGCACGGTTGTTTGGTGGAAAAGCGGATCTAAGATCGAGTAACAGCTTCTGCTGATACTCCTGCATACGTGCGTCCCTTTCTATGGCTGGAATTATGTCACAAAATTTGGACTTGTACCGGGGATCTAATAGTGTGGCAAGCCAGTAGTCATCATCACTTCTAATTTTGACAATACGAGGGTCATGTTGGAGGTAGTGCAACAAGAAGGCACTCATGTGTCTTGCGCAGCCATGTGGACCAAGTCCACGCTGTGTTTGTGGCATAGAGGTGCTAACCGTTCTTTCTTCCTCTGACATCTCCCCCCAACCTCTTTCAACTGAAATTTGACCAAGGTCTCCCTCATCTGCTGAGTCTTCCATGTCCATGGACAGTTCGTCCTCCATTTCTTCATGTCCTCCTGCACCTTCCTCAACATCTCGCCTGCTACCATGCGCCCTTGTTGATCCCTGTACCCCATGCTCCCATGCCTGGCGCCTTGGTGATGATGAACGTCTGGACCTTGGTGATGTTGTTGTGTCTTGCGCATATGAATCCTCCTGTAGTTCATCCCCTTCCTGTTGTCCCACCCCCTGACTCCGAATAGTGTTTAGCGTGTGTTCCAGCATGTAAATGACTGGAATCGCCATGCTGATAATGGCATTGTCAGCGATAAACATATTCGTCGCCATGTCGAAACTGTGCAGAAGGGTGCATAGGTCCTTGATCTGAGACCACTCCATCAGGGTGATCTGACCCACCTCTGCATCTCGTTGGCCCAGGCTATACGTCATGACGTATTGCACCAGGGCACGGCGGTGCTGCCACAGTCGCTGTAACATGTGGAGAGTTGAATTCCAGCGTGTCGCCACATCGCATTTCAGGCGATGAACCGGCAGGCCGAAAGACTTCTGGAGCGATGCAAGTCGCTCAGCTGCGGCGCTTGAACGGCGGAAGTGAGCAGACAGTTTTCGTGCCCTGTTCAGAAGGCCATCTAGGCCGGGATACTGTGTTAAAAATTGCTGCACGACAAGGTTCAACACGTGAGCCATACAAGGTACGTGTGTCACCTTGCCCAGGCGAAGGGCCGCACCCAGGTTTGCAGCATTGTCGCACACGGCCTTACCAGGCTGCAGGTTGAGTGGAGACAACCATTTATTAAACTCGGACCGCAGAGCTGACCACAACTCCTCAGCTGTGTGACTCTTATTCCCAAGACATGTCAAGCTAAAGACTGCCTGATGCCGTTGCGCTCTGCTGCCAGCATAGTAATGAGGGGTGCATGATTCCTTCTGCGCAGTGAGAACGCTGGTGGCCTGACCAGGCAGGCTTGGGGCGGAGGTGGAGGACCCAGATGAGGTGGAGGATGCAGAAGCAGTGGCGGAACTTGGACAGACAGAGGATTGACACACAAGTCGTGGGGACGGCAAGACTTGTGCAGCAGACCCTTCACCATCTATCACCATAGTTACCCAGTGCCCAGTCAGCGACATGTAACGTCCCTGTCCATGCTTACTGGTCCAAGTATCGGTGGTGAAATGCACCCGTTCACACACAGAGTTTCTCAAGGAAGCGGTGATGTTGTGTGCGACATGCTGGTGTAGCGCGGGCACACCTTTCTTAGAGAAGTAGTGGCGACTAGGCATCTGGTACTGGGGCACAGCGACAGACATAAGGTCTCTAAAATCCTGTGTGTCCACTAGGCGGAAAGGCAGCATTTCTGTAGCCAACAGCTTACAGAGGGATAGAGTCAACCTCTTAGCTTTGTCATGGGTCGCAGGAAATGCCCTTTTATTTGTCCACATCTGAGGGACAGAGATCTGGCTGCTGTGTGTAGTCGGTGTTGAGTAGGGTGTCCCTGGAAAAATGCAGGTTTGTGAGGAAAGTGCAGGCGGAGACATGATGTTGCCTTCATCCAAAGTTGGTGCTATCGATGTCTGAGACAGCTGTACACACTCACTTGTTTCCCCTTCCAAAACAACTGACGACCTACCAAGCAAACTGCCTGTTGCGGTTACAGTGGTGGAAGTTGTGGGTGGAAAAACAGGTGTGACAGCTGTCCCCACAGTCCTAGAAGACGACGAGTGTGCGGATGCACTGGAAGGGGCAGGCGGTGGATGGTTCGCTCCGCTAGGCCGCATTGCAGCACGGTGAGCTTCCCACCGGGCCATATGATATTTATTCATGTGACGATTCATGGAAGAAGTTGTCAAACTGCTGAGGTTTTGACCTCTACTAAGAGAACCATGATAAATTTTACAGATCACATAATTTGGGCGATCTTTTGCTATGTCAAAAAAGGACCAGGCTAGGCAAGGCTTAGAGGCCATGCGACCTGATGATCCACCCCGAATAATGCTCAGAGGCAGAGTGGTGGCTGAGGATGCAGTTGTAGACGTGCTACCAGTACTCCGACTCTGTCCAGGAAGGCGCAAGGTAACTTCGTCATCAGTTGCATCCTCCTCCACCACCTCTGTTGACCTCCTCGAGTGCCTGACTGTGGGTTGACAGTAGGTGGGATCTAGAACTTCATCATCAATTGTTGTGTTTGCACTCCCCTCAACCTCTGACCGAGCCTCTTCTTGCCCTGACCGAATATTTAAGTTGTCATCCCAATCGGGTATCTGAGTCTCATCTTCATCAGTATGTTCCTCATTGTCTATAACCACAGGTGTTACAGTTTGTGACAAAGGGTCAACATTATGCTCCGAAACTTTGTCCTCACGGCCTGAATCAGAGTCACAAAGGTTCTGGGCATCACTGCAGACCATTTCCTGTTCTGTACTCACTGTAGCTTGGGAGCAGACCTCTGATTCCCAGGCTATAGTGTGACTGAACAGCTCTGCAGACTCAGCCATCTCAGTTCCACCATACTGTGCAGGGCTGATGGAGACTTCAGAGCTGGGAGAAATCAAGTTTGATTGGGATGACAACTCAGAGGACTGGTGTTTTTTGGATGCGGTACTTGAAGTGGCTGAGAGGGCACTTGTTGGACCACTTGAGATCCATTCAAGCATTTTCCTTTTTTGCCCATCATCTACCTTTGTTCCTGTTGTTCGTGTCCGTAAAAAAGGGAGCACATCGGATTGTCCACGGTAAGTAGTAGACATCTTACTTTTGCTGGTAGATGGTCTATCTTCAGCAGATGATAATGGAGCTTTGCCACCTTCCCCACGGACAAAACCTTTTTTGCCTTTTCCACCACGCCTCTTCCCCTTTCCACCAGCATCTGTCATTTTGCCACTCATGTTGATTGCGACAAGATTGTGGACTGAAAATGTGGTAGTAAAAATTGAGAGGTGGTGTAGATTGCAGTGGTGGTCTAGCTTTATTAACAGCAGAATAATAAAGAATAAATATCCCTGACAATGCAACTACGGCCCTTAAACTGGCAGCAAAATTTGCTAGTATAATGACTTAGTTAGAATGAGTTGGAGTGTGCAATGCAGGCAGACGTGCTCTGCAAATGTCTTTGCACTAGTGTGACTAGACAACAGTCCAATAGCCACGTTTAGGATGCCACTAGGTACACTGAGTGTTTGCTAGTATAATGGCTTAGTTATAATGAGTTGGAGTGTGCAATGCAGGCAGAGGTGCTCTGCAAATGTCTTTGCACTAGTGTGACTAGACAACAGTCCAATAGCCACGTTTAGGATGCCACTAGGTACACTGAGTGTTTGCTAGTATAATGGCTTAGTTATAATGAGTTGGAGTGTGCAATGCAGGCAGACGTGCTCTGCAAATGTCTTTGCACTAGTGTGACTATAGCAAAGTCCAAAAGCCACGTTTAGGATGCCACTAGGTACACTGAGTGTTTGCTAGTATAATGGCTTAGTTATAATGAGTTGGAGTGTGCAATGCAGGCAGAGGTGCTCTGCAAATGTCTTTGCACTAGTGTGACTATAGCAAAGTCCAATAGCCACGTTTAGGATGCCACTAGGTACACTGAGTGTTTGCTAGTATAATGGCTTAGTTATAATGAGTTGGAGTGTGCAATGCAGGCAGAGGTGCTCTGCAAATGTCTTTGCACTAGTGTGACTATAGCAAAGTCCAATAGCCACGTTTAGGATGCCACTAGGTACACTGAGTGTTTGCTAGTATAATGGCTTAGTTATAATGAGTTGGAGTGTGCAATGCAGGCAGACGTGCTCTGCAAAGGTCTTTGCACTAGTGGGACTATAGCAAAGTCCAATAGCCACGTTTAGGATGCCACTAGGTACACTGAGTGTTTGCTAGTATAATGGCTTAGTTATAATGCGTTGGAGTGTGCAGAGGACAGGAGGGTACAGTGGCAGGATTGTGGGGCTCTGGGTAGAGGAATGGAAGCCTGCCTTTCTATTCCCTCCTAATAGGGAAATGCAGGGAGGAAATCCCTGACCTTGGCTACACAGACGCTGTCGCTGTTTTCAGGACCTGTCACCTATGGCTCTGACCCTAACGGTTTGAGCCCTTAAAAGGACTGCTAGAAAGTGCTATCCCTAAGCTGTCCAGCGCTGTGTATGGAGCGCATACAGCTGTATCGGCGATAGGACTCAGGAGGACGGAGCTGCGACAGTGATGTCTGACACCAAAGACGCAGAAGAGATAATGGCGTCCTGGAGGAAAATGTCCGGTTTTATAATGCAGGGACATGTGACATGGACATCCTATCACACATGCCGTTGCTTCTCTGGCTAAAAGTCCACTTAGCTGTGTGTGTGTCTGGGATTGGCTGACATGCTGGCCCGCCCCACTACACGCGCGCGCTTAGGGAAGGAAGACAAGGAAAAAAAAAAAAAATGGCGATCGCCATTATAGAAACAGCAGTGATCTGAAGGCGCTGTTCACGCACACTATACACTGAAATGTCATAATAGTGGCACCCTCCCGTTCTGTGCTCGGCTGCTCAGGTCTAGGAGGTCTTTTCTTGGAGAGAAGACGAGAATGAAGCCAGCCCTTGAGCTGAGCTGCTGCATCCATCACTTGTGCTGCACCTGATCTTACAGGGCACCTAAGCAGCAGATTGGATGTTATTTCTATTCCTGGTGGTCCTGATGAAGGGGGCAGATGCTCCAGAAACGCGTCGACCTGAATAACAATAAAGTGACATTGATCTGAACATCTGCTGAAGTGATCTATTGGCGCGGCATTTGAACACCTCGCTCCTTTGCTTTCTGTTATCTACCGGTATTGGTGGCTGCAGCCTTGGATCTACGATACATGCGTTCATAGTAGTTGTGGCTTTTCACAACTGCAATTGGTGAGTAGATTTACTCCCCCCCTCCCTGCCCCTCATATATTGGGGTAAGACCCTATTGCGCTTGTTTTTCCACAGCCTTTTTCCTTGTCATCTGACATGTCCAAAGACCTGGCACATGTCAGATGAGGCAGAAATCAGAGGAAGAGGACGCGTGCGGCGGCCATTTTGGGCGATGGTGAGGGGGAGGAGGGCCTGTCTGAGGGTGGGGATACTCTGCCACATCAGGGGAGTAAATTTATCTCCCATCTGACAAGTTTGACCATGTCATGTGGGAGATAAATCATTTTTTACCGGCGCTTCCATTTTCAGCAACGAGATCATGATTCCCTGCTGTGTATCAGTGATCACGTAACCGGAGACTGGAAAAAACGGCCCGAATTTTGATCTACAGGGTCTCATCCACCCTCAGTAGCTGACACATCAGAGGTTTTCTGACACTGGGGGGCGCTATTTATTACTTTTTTCTTCCTGCCACTTTAAAACAGCAGATCAGAATAAGTGCCCTTTTCTGCTGCCGTTTTAAAATGTAAGGCAGTCGTAAAGAGGTTAAAGGGAACCTGTCACCTAAAATATGCGTTCTGATCCATCAGCAGATGCATGTGTGCCATAATTACACCTCCCTACCCATCCCTGTGTTATAAAAATTGTATAATATGAAAGTAATAAAAAATGTTTTATTACCTTCAGATTTCATATGTAAATAGCATGGAATATGGTCACAGGGACGGCGCCTTGCCCTGCATACTTTCCGTGGTATCACGCCCCTGTGGGCGTGATACCATGGAGTCACATGAGCAACGTCACCGTCGCTCATTCTATCCTGCGCGTGTTTACACTTACTATTGCGGCAGGCTTCTCTTCCGGTTTCTCCTTGTTTGTTTCAGACGCGCACTGCGCATGCGCAGTGCGCGTCTGAAGCCGGCGCGTGAACACCCGGTAACGAAGCCTGCCACAATGCATGCAGGATAGAATGAGCGACGGGTACGTTGCTCAGGTGACTCCATGGTATCACGCCCACAGGGGCGTGATACCACGGAAAGTATGCAGGCCAAGGCGCCGCCCCTGTGACCATATTCCCTGCTATTTACATAGTAAATATGAAGGTAATAAAACGTTTTTTATTACTTTCATATTATACAATTTTATAACACAGGGATGGGTAGGAAGATGTAATTAGGGCACACATGCGTCTGCTGATAGGTCAGAACATATATTTTAGGTTACAGGTTCCCTTTAATCATAAACTTATTAATTTACTTATTGGAGAGATTGTTTTAACATCTCAGTGACATACACAATTGGACAGATATGGTAGATCTATGTACTACCTTCCAGTGCCTTCACTTTATTGATTTTGTGCGAAAATTTCCTGCGCAGGTCAAGTGCAGCCAATGCAGAATAAAATTATGACATCCCTTTAGGGTCAAATAAAAGTAGAACATCTTCAAGTAATATTTTACCACTATGCTAAGAGACAGTTGATTAAAGTGACAGAATAAAAGATTTTAAAGACAATTTGTCCCCTCCTGTCAGGTGCAGTGTATTGTGTTAGAATGGAAAAAAAAACAAAAAAAAACCATCTACTTACAATATGGAAGTTATGTAAATAGAAAGGAATATCAGTATACAATAAAATATTGTATTTATATTACGGCATATAAATATGTATATAAACAATTCGTTCAGATCCGATACTGGGGAAGACCATCGCATTCTGACATATTTGGCAAGGTGAGGTGTTCAAAACCAATGAACTTTTAAAGAGGAAACCACTTCTGGAAATACTTTTATTCATCGTTGTGCTCAGGTATGCTCAGTGCTCGGCTCAGTGCAAGCTACTTACAGTCTCTGAATGGCTCTCACTGGGAATAAAATGAATGTTTTTGGATGTAGTGTGTACAAAAAAAACAAAATGCCCTCCCTCCACTGGAAATGCTCTATTTATGGCTTGCTGTAGGTGGGCAAAGAGCCGAACCAATCAATCACTTCAAATGGGGTTCGAGCTCTGGGATCAAATTCAGGTCAGTAAAGTGTAATGCTCGAGGGTTCAAGTAGGACTGAAACCACTGGGCCGCAGCACTGGTTTACCTGAGGAGCATGACTAAGCACTTTTCGGGATCCACCAGAGCCTTTGATAGTGAGGTTGGGCTTGGCTGCTAGTAGCCACCAGGTGCTACTCAGAGAAACATGATACTTTGACAGGTGGCCAAAATCGAGAGAAACCAACAGTCTCAGTAATGATCAGGTGCAGCTGATGCGAGCTGCATGACTAAGTATCCGAGATGTAAGGTGCGGCAGGTAACAGTAGTGGTAGATACAGCTGACAGGTGCAGTCAGGTACAGCTGGTACCGCAGGCATGGATAGTACAGCAGGCACTAGGATACCAATGGGTGTTAGAACACACAACAAGACCACAGCAAACAGGGAGGGACCTGATTAACTAGCATCGCATCTCTAAGAATAGACCACGTTGTCCAGGCATCTCCCATTGGGGAAGGATGCCATGAATACCATGGGATGAGAGGTACTTCCAGGTTAGGGTGCACTGGACCTTTAAGAATATGTACGCATTCGCTTCCTAAGGGTATGTGCCCACGATCAGGACTCACTGCATCCTGGACCCAGCGGGTCCTGACCTTTGAGGCCGCAAGTCTCCTCTACAGGAGAACGCAGGAGACTGCAGTTGCTTGTACCCACGATCAGGGTTCGGTGTGCTGCGATCTCTCGCTGTGTTCTCCCTGCGGAGGACGCATGCGAATCCACATCAAACAATTGACATGCTGTTGCTTGGAAAGCCGCACCGCAGGTCAGTGTTTGCTGTGGAAAAAACAGGCAAATTGGGCACGGGATTTCTAGAAATCCCATCCACTATGCTTGTACTGTACAACTCAGCATTTTGGAAGCAGCGAAAACACGCTACATCCAAAACGTTGCAAACACTGATCGTGGGCACACACCATAAGTGTGCTATGAGGAGACCTGTGTGGCATGCACAGTCTCTGGAAGCTGGGGACAGGGACAGGGGACAAAGGAGATACTGCCGAGTGGCCGGGAGAGTCTGCTAGTGTTCCCGCCAGGGGGTGGGGGCAGTACAGTGTGGGGCTGTCAGCAAAGGCTTAACATCTGGATCCCAAAAATGAACTTTTTCTAAAGTCGATCGACTGAACCCAGCAAACCTGAACTTCAACGGGTCTGCTTATCTCTAGGAGCTATTTAAATAAAAATCTGTCCTCAAATAGTTTAATTTTATGTTCAGCTGCAAGTTTTAAAAGGGAAGATTGATGGACACTTTGTGATAGACATTTTGTCCCTATAGTAGTGTAGCTAGCAGCTCTATCATGCAGCGTCTGTAACTAAGAGAAAAAAAACTGAGTGAGTTATGATAGCTACACTATGGCTAGGGACACACGGTGAGAAAAACAGAGCAAGTGGAATGCAGTATAACATTGCATTCCACTTGGACCAATGCTACTCAATGGGCCTGCTCCCAGGAGCGATTTTTTTTTTTCCTCAGCCCTAATCGGACCGAGAAAACAATTGCAGCATGCTGCAGGTGGAATCCGATTTGTTTTCTCTCTCACCCATACAAGTCTATGGGTGCGAGAGATACATTGCACTGCGCTCGCATTACAGCGGAGTGCAGTGCGATATATATATCAGCTGATAATGGAAGCGATAGGGACATTAATCCCTCCCTCTCCTCTGTAGCACCCCCCACCTTCAACTTGGCTGTGCTGTGATCGCAGGATCGCATCACAGTGGCATGACACTTGGCTTACACTCTAGCAGAATGGGAACCGGGGGTCATGCAATGCAATCGCATTACATGCTCATGTGGCCGCAGCCTATAAATTGCACTCGTAATGAATGAAAGAACTACTGCAATTTTTAACAACCACATCAGTGTTACAAAATAGAAAAGCAGCATAGCCAGCTTTCATATACGGTAACTCTTTTTAAAAGGAATTGTCTGAAGTTTTATCTTCAAGAGTGAAACCGCTCTCTTGTCTTCTGGATTCTTCCTTTGTTGGGGTTCACTGGTCTTCTAAAGATTGATAGGTTAGGCCAGTGCTATGGTTTAGCCATTGGCTCAGATTGTGCATTATCTAATGGTGCTAGCAGAGTAGTTGTGCCTCTGCAACATTGGAGGGGTGTATGGACACTGAGGCTCGGCCAGTAAAAAAATAGAAAAATCGCCATGCTATAAAGGTCTTAATACATTAAGAAGCAGGATAAAGGTTGTTATAACATTGAAATTTACAGAATCCCTATCAAAAGGAAAATTTGGCTTATGATGGCAAGATGTAAAGTTTAGTATTAGCTTACTGCAGTGCATATATCTGCCTCATATGCCATCATACTGGTAAAACTATTTATGAATGAGATATTGAAATTTTGGAGATTAAAGGCCACTTTACACGCTACGACATCGCTAGCAATTGCTAGCGATGTCGAGCGCGAAAGCACCCACCCCCATCGTACATGTGATATCGCTAAGGCAGCGTCACACGCACATACCTGCTCTGCGACGTCGTTGTGACCGGCGAACTGCCTCCTTTCTAAGGGGGCGGTTCGTTCAGTGTCACAGCGACGTCACAGCAGCGTCACCGAACCGCCGCCCAATAGAAGCGGAGGGGCGGAGATGAGCGGGACGTAACATCCCGCCCACCTCCTTCCTTCCTCTTTGAGGGCGGCCGCAGGTAAGGTGAGGTTCCTTGTTCCTGCGGTGTCACACATAGCAATGTGTGCTGCCGCAGGAGCGACAAACTACTTCGTACACCGAGCAGCAGCGATAATCGAGAATAGGGGGGCATGTCACCGATGAGCGATTTTGACCGTTTTTGCGCCGATTCAAAATCGCTCATAGGTGTCACACGCAACGACATCGCTAAAGCGACTGGATGTGCGTCACAAATTCCGTGACCCCAACGAGATCACTTGAGCGATGCCGCAGCGTGGAAAGCGGCCTTAAGGGTGGAAACACATCTATGCGAGTAAAATCGGTCCGAAAAAAACTCGGCTGATTTTAGTTCATGTTAGGTGCGAGTGCAACGCAAGTGCGATGCTATTTCTGAGATTTTACTAGCGTGTGTAATGCGTGTGTAATGCGTGTGTAATGCGTATTTTTTACTATGTCATCTGCCATTCAGCGCTGCTACATGGCCGCTGACAGCAGACACAGACAGCCATGTAGCAGAGCTGAATGGCAGATGACAGCAGACACAGACAGAGCCGCACTGTCAGAATGAACTCGGGTGAACTTAACCCGATTTCATTGTCATGCTGCGGCTCTGTCTGTGCCGCGTCCTGATTAGCGGTCACCAGTGAAGGGCTCTCCGGTGACCACTAATCCCCCGAGCGACTGAAGTGTCCCCCCCTCTCTCATACTCACATTTGCCAACGCACCAGGGCAAATCGGGAAGAGCCGGGTACAGTCCCAGAACTGTCGCATATAATGTATGCGGCAATTCTGGGCGGCTGTTGGCTGATATTGTTAGGCTGGGGGGCTCCCCATAACGTGGAGCTCCCCATCCTGAGAATACCAGCCTTCAGCCGTATGGCTTTATCTGGCTGGTTTTAAAATTGGGGGGGACCGCACGCCATTTTTTTTAATTATTTAATTATTTATTTCACTGCACAGTATAGACCCGCCCACCGGCTGCTGTGATTGGGTGCAGTGTGACACCTGTCACTCAGCATGGGGGCGTGTCTCACTGCAACCAATCATAGGCGCCTGTGGGCGGGGAAAGCAGGGAATACGAGATTGTTTAATGAGCGGCCGGCTTTTTCAAAATAGTAAAAGCCGCCGGAGCAGTGAGAAAGCCGTGCAGCGCCGTGCCGGGGATCGGGGATCGGTGAGTATGAGAGAGGAGGGGAAAATGACCAACAGACTGTGAGAGAGGGACAGAGATAGTGACGGACTGACAGAGAGAGAATAGAGACCGAGAGGGAGAGACCGACTGACAGAGAATAGTGATTGACAGACATTGGGAGACATCGCTCGTTTCCAGTGTTTTAGGAAACATGCGAGAAATGTATTTAGAAAATCGGATGTCACTAGGATGGTGTGAATGCCGTCCCGTGACATCCGATTTTTTACACGCTCCCATAGACTTGCATTGGAGAAACTCGCAGTAGAAACTCGCAAAAAAGCAACATGCTGCGATTTTTTTTCTCAGTCCGATTTGGACTGAGAAAAAAATCGCAGATGAGAGCTGAATTATTCACTAACATGTGTCCGATTCCAATGCGATATTTTCTCGCATTGTTCTACTGCGAGAAACTCGCAAGTGAGAAGCAGCCCTAACAGTCATTGTGATCTGAAAAGGCAAAGT
The DNA here is from genome assembly GCF_048569485.1 of Anomaloglossus baeobatrachus. Taxonomy (NCBI): domain Eukaryota; kingdom Metazoa; phylum Chordata; class Amphibia; order Anura; family Aromobatidae; genus Anomaloglossus; species Anomaloglossus baeobatrachus. The sequence continues at coordinate 451,650,362 of NC_134354.1, forward strand.
AGCTATAAAACGTACACCTATCAAAAGTGATGATACACAGTAAAAAATGAACCTACAGTATATATATATATGCTTCACACCTGTCCATTTTTGCTACGCAATTCTAATTGCAAACTGTGCTGCCACTGTTAGGGGCATACTAAAATTGACCGGGATACTCAGTGTTGGTTCTTCAGCTGTCAATAAAGCTAGACCACCTCTGCAATCTACACCACCTCTCCATTTTTGCTACCACATTTTAAGTGTCCAATCTTGTTGCTAACAAAATGAGTGGCAAAAGGACAGATGCTGGTGGAAAGGGGAACAGGCGTGTTGTAAAAGGAAAAAAAGCATGACACTTGGCTTAAACTCTAGCAGAATGGGAATCAGGGGTCATGCGATGCAATCGAATTACATACTCGTGTGGCCGCAGCCTATAAATTGCACTAGTAATGAATGAAAGAACTACTGCAATCATGCATCATTAATTCACTACACAAATACCATTTCTATTTTACTAATTCACATGTTTTATTCAACATATTCTCTACTCTTGCACTTAGTCATGGGTTAATTTTAATGCAATCTAGTTTACATCACCCCTTTATTTGCATTATCAGCAGATATTGTACAGTACTCTGTGCATTATCAGAGTTGTAGTGGATGGCCCCAACCCTTTTATTGCCATCACTGCATGCGCCAATAGTTTGCTCGAGTGACAACACTAGGCGTGCACCTGCTCAGCCACAGGACAGACCAGCTCTTCTAGTACTACCCAACTGTGACTTTTACATATTTTCATTGGCATACGTCTAACTAGAGATGAGAGAACCATTCAAAGTTCGGTTCGCCAAGCCCTACTGAACAAACGCTATGTTCACCAAACCTTACTGAACAAACACTATGTTTGCCGAGCTGTTCAATGAACCATTCCGTGAATGTTTCGAACCTTAATGGATTCAATGTGAGCCCAAACCTAAGGCAGAGAAGACACCTTTAGGGAGGTCGAAGAGCTTCCAAAAAAAGCAAAAATACATTTTACAGTGCAGCCCAACTGTTTTGGAATAGCCATTAGCTTTCTAGACTATTGACATAAGAAATATAGAGGTGGATGGGAGACAGGTGTAGGGCTGGTGCTCTCATACCCCTGCCAGTGCAGACAAGGAACAACTTGGAGACCAATCTTGGAGTCTTGAGATTTAAAAACATTTCAGGCAGACAGACAGCAGGACAGTGACATCAATTCTTCCCCCCCAATTTTCCCATAGTATGTTTGCACAGCAGGGAGGTATGGTCCATGCAACACACAGGCTGTGGCTTGGCATTTCCATTTTAAAAAAGTGAGCACACAGTGATTTCGGCAGCAGCGCATCCAGGCTGGAATAGTGCCCTAGAAATTTCTGTAGAACCATGTTGCGCATGTGAGCCATGCAATGCACATGTGATGTTGCCCACGTGTAGTGCTGCCATCAAGTTTGCACCATTATTGCACACGGCCTTCCCTGGCTCAAGGTTCAGTGGAGACAGCCATTGATCATACTTGGCCTGGATAATGGTCCATAACTCTGCAGCTGTGTGACTGCATTCTCTAATGCATTTTAATTTAAGCACTTCCTGATTGCGGTGACTTACAGAATGTGGCTTGGCATTTTCATTTTAAAAATCAAAAGATGAATTAGTGACAGGTGTAGGCCTCTTTCTCCAAGAACCCTGGCATTATTGACAAAAGACAATTTGGAGACCCTAATTGGAGACTCCACATTTCCAAAAAATTAAGGGTTAAACAACAGGAAAAGTGGTAACAATTGGCACAGACTAAAAATAGTGGAATGCCATAACATGGATGCTTGGGACTAGCCCTGTAACGAAGCCTAAACCAGCATTTCTACCTTTACCAGAGACAGCAAGATGACAGACAGGCATAGGCCTCTTAATCCCATAATACCTGGCACTAGAGATAATTTTTGGAAATGTGAAGACTCCAAGTTGAGTCTCCAAATTGTCCTTTAAGGCCAGCAACAAGAAAAATGGCAATAATTGACAGAGACTAAAAATAGTTGAACACCACAACATGTATGCGTGGGACAGACCCTGTACAAGGCCTGAACCAACATTTCTATCTTCACCAGAGACAGCAAGATTACAGACAAGTGTAGGCTTCTTGCTGCCAGAACCCTGGCACTACAAACAAGACACAATTTGGAGACCCATCTTGGAGACTTGAGATTTAAAAACCTTTCAGGCAGACAGCAGGACAGTGGCATCAATTGCCCCCCATTTCCCTATAGTGTCTTAGCACAGCAGGGAGGTATGGTCTATGCAACACAAAGGATGTGGCCTGGGATTTAAATTTTAAAAATCAAAAGGGGATGAGTGACAGGATTAGGCCACTTGCTCCCACACCTCTGCCAGTACAGAAAAGACATAACTTGGAGACCCATCTTGGAGTCTTGATATTTAAAAACATTGCAGGCAGACAGCAAGACATTTGCACAGGAGGAAGGAATGGTCCATGCAACACACAGGATGTGGCCTTGGTTTCTCACATGGGTCAAAAACACCAGGGATGGTCACTTCTGTAACAGCTGATAGACTCTCACTCGCTCCAACAGTAGTGGTTTAATAAGTGGAGTTTTTGCGGTTGGAGACCTGTGTTAGAATAGTTTTGACAGTGACACAGGAGGAGGAAAAAACAGCAGATGCAGTTGATTTGGCGGTCGGTGGTTGGGTAGCCCCGGTAGTCCCCAGTTTAGCGCAGTAAGATTCTCACAGTAATGCATGTTGGTTGTGCATGTGCCGGTTCATGAATGTAGTAGTCAAACTATTTGAACTTTTGCCTCTACTGAGTTATTTACAACATTGGCAGATAATGAAAGTTGCATCATCTTTTAAGGTCTCAAAATAGGCCCAGGCTAGTCAATCCTTCCTGCGAACTACAGACCTGCTACCGCTGCTGGCCACAGCCAGGGTTGTAGCTGAGGATGCAGTACTTCTTGTGGTTGCATCACTACTTGTTTGTATGGAAATTGCCAGCATAACCTACTCGGCTTCCTCCTCCTCATCTGTTGAGCTACACAGCTGTGTAACTCTGGGTTCTCACCAAGTGGGATCTAAAAATTCATTGTCATGCTTTATGTTGTCCCACTCTTCCTCTTCCTAACCTGACATCCCAGTATAGTAAGTGTGTGCCTCAGGGATCAGATTCTTATTAGCATCACCTGCACCCCCAACGTCAGTTCACGAGGGTCAGGATCCTGCTCAGACTATACTTTGTCCAGGCCAAGATCCAACTCACAAAGATTTTGGGCATTGGTCAGATGCTTTCCTCTTCTTGAGTCTGGAAATCTTTAGAGCAGACCTCTCATGCCCATGAGCTACAATGTGTGAAAAGCTTTGCAGACTCGCCTATCTGTGGTTTCCCACAGTCAGTTTGCCAGTTGAAAATTTGTGATGCAGGGAGAAACAAGTGTAATTGAGGTGGCACCTCTGAGGAATGAACTGTGTGTGATGTTGAGGTGCAGGAAGAGGAGGAGAGGCCACTTGATGCAGCGCTTGCCATCCAACCTAGCACATGCTGTTTATCAGCCTCATTTCGAAGTTGAAGCGATTTGCAGCTGCCAAAGAAATCTAGTGGAATAGGCTGTCCAGTAACAGAAGTTGTTCTCATTTCTCTCGGGATAGGATGAGACGATATTTGCTCACTAGAGCTTTGACTAACAGAACTTCCCACCCGTACACTTCAAACACCACACCTATTCACCTTTCCAACACAGCCTCATCATGATTTACCAGTCATGGTTGATGTACCCTTCCACTTTCAAACATATGTTTCACAACCCTACGGCCACACCTGGCAGACATCTGACACAAAAGATAAATTATTTAAAAGATAAACATACACTATTTTTATTTTCCAGAACTAATTAAGCTGAAATTGTCCAGTAGTGGACAACCCCTATAAAGGTCCATTGTTATATAAATTAAAAGGTTAATGTCCTTCTCTATATAAATAGTAATGCAATAAACACAAAAGCAATGTCCAAATAAATTTCACTGATATGTAACATTCATTTCAAATACCATGTATATATTCAGTGTACATACACTAGAGCTCTTCGAGCATCCACTAAAGCTCACATTTCTGATATGACTCAGTTTTGAAAGTTCCCAACAAATACAATAACCGTTTCCCACAAAAGGACATTGCATTAATATCCTGAGAAGTGGTTCTCATGTGTGAAGGGGGCTCAGGAATGAGTTTCCTCCACACACAGAAGATACAAAATGCAGTATATTACATACCCTGCATCTATCTCTAAAAGCCGCAGCTGGCGCTGAGTTCTGCCCAAAGCTACTAACTAGAGTTGAGCGAGTACCTAACTATTCGTACTCACTATACTCATAATGAGTACTGTCTAATACTCGCATCTTTGTTCCGAATAGCATGTGCAAGTCAATGGGGAATACTCATAATGTTACGACTAACCCAAATTCCACACTATTCGCTACTCGCACGAATAGTACGGCATTCGGGTTACTTGTTACTTTGCGAGTTGTTCCCCATTAACTTGAATTGCACACGCTATTCTGAACAAATATGCGAGTATTAAACAGTACTCGTTATGAGTATAGTGAGTACGGATAGTTAGATACTCGCTCAACTCTACTGCTAACCATTTATCTTCCGCTGTCAACCTCGGACAGCAGTATTTAAATGAAATATGTGCCTGTGCCTAGGTACACTGCCTACCATTGGCCCCCATTAGGCATGATTGTGGTGGACCAAAGAGTTGCTATGAAAGCCATATGTCTGCCGAAGACCCAGTCACTGTCATCTTGGTCCTACTGTGCAGCTGAGTCATACGCTGAGCTCCATAGGAGACTGAGATTTTCACTATATCCTCCATAACAGGGTATTGAAGTATATAACAAAAGCAATCAAATGATCACAGGTTGAAGGACCTAAGTGAACTAGAAAATAACACAAAGTTTTTAAAAAATTGACAATTGTTTTAAAACAATATATATATATATATATATATATATATATATATATATATATATATATATATCCTTCTTTTTCCTTGTTAGAAAATTGGTTACGTGTTTAGTACTTATTTTACCCACTGTATATATTTTTTTCTTTTTTTTTTTGAGTAAATATATTTCTAAAGGTGCTATTGACAAGAATTTCTCACCAGGTGTGGTTTCTCACCAGGTGTGGGTAACAATCAATCCAATCCACACAGGAAAAGAAATCAAATCATAGATGTCCATAAATTTAGTAATGTGTAATTATTAGGAATGAGCAAACCTGAATTATAAAGTTTGGGGTTTGTACTGTTCTCGGACTCAAACACAGACTTTTAAAAAAAGTTTGGAGTTCGGATAATGTTCGTTAATAAGTTGCTTGAAAGGCTGCAGCACAGCTAAGCAACAAAATTTATTGCATGCAGACGTTGCCTGTATGCTGCTGTGAACAAAAAAGAAAAAAAATGATGTGGGCTCCCACCTAGTTTTGCAGGTAATACAGAAAACTGTGGGCTGCAACCCTCAGCTGGTTATCAAAAATAGAAAGGACCGTATGCCAATTTTTTTTTAAATTAAATAAATAATTGTTTTAAAAAAAACAGTGTGGGCTCCGCTCTATTTTTAATAGCTTTCCAAGGTAAAGCAAACCGCCTGGGGCTGATATTTACAGGCTGGGAGGGCCATCATTATTTGGCCCGTCCCAGCCTAAAAATAGCCGCACAGCTGGGGCTGTTGTGCTTAACCTTTAATTTAGGCCTTTGCCAGCCTAAAAAAAAACTAGCCTGCAGCTGCCCCAGAATTGGTGCATCACATTAAATCCATCAATTCTGGCATTTCGTACTGCTCTTCCTGATTGTCCTGGTGCGGTGGCAATTGGGGTAATATTTTTGGACAAGGAAAACAGATGTGGTACCGCACCACTGGTTCACTTATTTCAATACTGCGAGGGACAGGAGGAGCGACAACCACCAAACTCTGTACAGCGATGTTCACTAGAAGGGATCCAGCCCAGCGAAGATCATCATAAGAAAAGGTAGAATCATGGTACATGCTGTTGTATAAAAGTCCTTGCTTTATTATAAATGCATAAAAGGTGAACGGGTCCAAGACCAGATGTTTGCAATCTGGAGGATGACGGCCGTTTCACACTGCTGCTGCCTTCTAAGGTTCCTGGGAACCATTCCCAGTTGACATTGTGGCGCCCAGGGGATGGGGTACTCGGCCCGCACGGTATACTACTGGGGAATTTCACTTTGGTGGCTGTTGCCGGGTCCCGTGCCCTGGGTGCTTTTTAATGGGGAGTATTTATAGGGGAGGTTAAAGTCATTTGTGTGATGCCACCTGCGTGTTGCAGTTAATATGGGGAAACCGTTGCTGCTGGATTGGTTACTCCTAGAGCTGCTGGTAATGGCAGCTTTGGTGGTAGGCCCTCCGCAGGTAGGGCTGAGCCCTCGGAGTTGTGTGACAGAGTCTTTCGCCGTTAATAAGGGAGACCACACTGTGGGTTGTAGTTAACAGTCTCTACTCACTTTTGACCCTCGGACAGCTGGTTCAGGCCCCTGCCAGTTGATGACTTGGTTGCTCTGTCCCCGGCACCCTCAGTGTGGTTGGGTCCCCGTAGCATGGAGCGATTTGAGGCCCGACTGTCCTTTTAGTGGCAGTCTCCTTGTCCGTACGGCGGGCAATGTAGACCCTGTAGGGTTGGTCTGTGTCCCGAACCCTGATCCTTGCTTTACTGCTGGTGCACCCGGATCCGTAGGTCAGTGAGGTCCGTGGAGGTCCCCTCACTGTGCAGGTATTTCCCAGACCGTATGAAACTGACGTCTGACCTAGGGTCCTGTGCCCCTGGTCACAGTTACACGACCCAACTCTCAGGCACCTCTTCTCTCTTCCACTCACTACTGACTTCTCCTCACTAACTGCTGTCCCTTCCCACCAGACTGTCTAGTACTTCTGGTCTGGCTCTACCCTCTAGGTGGCCATCCCCTTGTGTCCGACTAGCCAATTACCCCTGGTGTGGAGTGGAAACTGGGATTTTGGTGTGTGTGGGTGTTGCTGGCACTGGTGTTCCAGGTCCCAGGGGTTAGGCCCTGCATCCTGGTGAGGATGCAGTTCCTAGTAGTGCCCTGAGTGGCTCAGGGATGCTATAACATCAAGTCCAAGGGTTAGCAATGGATAGGCATCTATCAAACACGCCCATTACTAAACCAGTAAGCATTCCAGTATGGCGCTCTTTCCCTTCTGAGCTTTGCATTTTTCCTCAAAAGTATTTTCCTATCGGGTATTGATGAACTCAGGAAAAATTGTGGAACGAATTGTATGGTCCATATTCTCTTGTTACTCTTTTTGAAAATGTAAACTTTGAGGCCAAAACAATATTTTAGTGGAAAAAAAATTGTAATTTTTTTATATTCATCTCCCAATGTTATACAATTCTATGAATCCCCTGAGAGTAAAAATTGCTCACTACACCTCTAGATAAATTCCTCGAGTGGGGTAGTTTCTAGAATGGTTTACTTGTGAGGGGATGGGTTTCTGCTATCTCCAGATGAAATATCGCTCTTTCCCTTCCAAGCCCTGCCGTGTGCCCAAACAGTAGTTTTCCACCACATATGGGATATCCCTGTACAGAGTAGAAATTGCGCAACAAATTGTATTGTCCGCTTTTTCTGGTTACCCTTGTGAAAATGAAAATAATTGAAAATATATTTTTGGCAGGGCTGATCTGATTAGCAGACACAAGCAGATAACAGGCATGGGTGGATCGGAGATCCACCTGCGCCTGTCAACTAGTTAGATTGGATTGCACTGTTAAACTCTGACAGAGCAATGTCCCCGATCACAGGGCACCAATAGGTTGACATGACAGAGCACCGGCATTCACAGAAGAACAGCATTTCTGCTGTTCAGAGGGATGTTGAACCATCACTCTAAACAGCAGAAGTGATCGGATAGTACAGACATAAAGCCCCCTAAGGAGGCTTCTAAAAACAGTAAAAAATATGTTTTTTTAAAAAAAAAAAAAAAATAACCTAAAAGATCACTCCCCTTTTGTCCCATTGAAAATAAAAATAATAATAGTTTTAAAAAAATACACATATTTGATATTGTCGTGTTCAGAAATGCCCAATCTATCTAAATATAAAATCAATTAATCTGATCGGTAAAGGGTGTAGCAAGAAAACAAATCAAAATGCCAGAATTATGGTTTTTTTTGTTGCCACAACATTGAATTGAAATGCAATAAAAAAAAATTGGCCTGGTCAGGAAGGTGAAAATAGGCTGGGGTAGGGAACGGGTTAAAGCAAGGGTGGATATATCATTAGTGCAGCCGCCAGAGGCCCAAGAGGTAAGGTGGCCTATTCCCACTTCCAAAGCAGGTGGAATTGTGCATTATAATGAAGTACTTGATATTACATGGTCAATTTACTGTTCTTGCACAGGGACCCTCTTCCATCGGTGTCTGATAGTGGGTTAAAAAGTTAAACAGAGGCCTCTGACATATGTCATACTGTGACATCTTTTTACTGCATACCATTGTAACAAATTATCAGCTGACACAGGCCAGAAGGACAACCTCTGGCTGTGCAATTTTATTATAAAAGTTTATTTCTGGCCTACACTTTTTTTGAAAACAAAAAATGTAATGTCAACCCTGCCTTGCTGCATACCATCAAACAAACCAAACTTGACTAGATTTCTTGGTAGAATGAATGGATATATTGAACAAATGCGTGTATACTATGCCCATGCTCAGTATTGAGCATTTTCTTACTTGCAGGATTAATAAACCAATCATTATTTAAATAAAGGAAATGAGTTGGAAACTTTTTCAGCACAAGGAAACCTCTTACTGTATTACTGGAAATTAAAAAAAAAATAAAAAAAAAAAAAAAAAAATAGTAATTATGAAGTAGTAAATCATCCATTTTAATGTAATGAGTTGAAGTGGAGCAGGACATAATTTATTTTAATAACAGGTTTCAAACAAGAGGGGTATGAACGGATACATAAATCAATGTCACAAACTAGTACAGGTGCAGTAATTGTTACTTAAAGATGATTGTTGCATAAATTACATTTTAATGCTCAGGGTTTTTTTTCTCAGGATATGTCACAGATTTCATTTACATGGTCATTTTTTTAAGCAAGAACATTTTTGGAGATTTTTTTTGTTGTGTTCATGCATACTTTTTAAGCATGGGGCTTTTTTATTTTAATTCAGAAATCCACTAGAGAAGCTTAGAGATTCACCAGCTTCTAACACTTTTTCTCAAAGAATTGATTCACAAATTTGTGAACCATATGTACCTTGATTGCCAAGAAAAGATTTGCTGAGGTCTCATTGGACTGTATCCAACTCATTCCAAGCTCTTTAAGACAAACACAGCCTTAATAGTGTTAATCCCTTAAGGACGAAGCCAACTGTGACCAGTGTCCCTTTCACAGGTTATAACTAGAATACTTCAATGGATCCCGGTGATTCTGAGACTGTTTTTTCATGACATATTGTAGTTCAGGATAGTTATAAATTTAGGACGATATTTTTTGCTTTTACTTGTGAAAAAAAAAATTGGAATTTGCTTAAAGTTTTGAAAATGTTGCAATTTTTAAAATTTTAAATTTTATGCCCTTAAGGGCACTTTACACGCTGCGATATCAGTATCGATATCGCTAGCGAGCGTACTCGCCCCCGTCGGTTGTGCATCACGGGCAAATCGCTGCCCGTGGCGCACAACATCGCTTACACCCATCACACGGACTTACCTTCCCTGCGATGTCGCTGTGGCCGGCGAACCGCCTCCTTTCTAAGCAGAGGGGCAGAGATGAGCGGGTGGAGTATCCCGCCCACCTCCTTTTTTCCTCATTGCTGGTGGCCGCAGGGACGGTGATATTCCTCGATCCTGCGGTGTCACACCTAGAGATGTGTGCTGCCGCAGGAACGACGAACAACCTGCGTCCTGCAACAGCAACGATAATTGGAATTTGAACGACATGTCAACGATCAATGATAAGGTAAGTAATTTTGATCGTTAACGGTCGTTCGTGCGTTTCTGTAGAGCGCTGCGCTGCCACATCCCAGGCCCATGGGATACTCGGTTCTGGGTGGTGGATAATGGAGATCACCGTCACAGGTGGCCGTGCCCGGTTCTGTCACCTGGGGGAGCTTGGTAACAGGGTTATTTTGTATGTCACTCGTGACGCCACTGGCAGGTTGCGGTATTAAGATGTCCTGCTGCTGCTGTGGTTTTAGGGACAGATGGTATAGCAGCAAGTGTGTTCGCACCCTCCGCCAGTAGGGGCTTAAGTCCCATGTAGGTGTGCTGCACCTTGTGGTTCGCCAGTAATAGTCACGACACAGTTCTTGAAGATTAACTGGTATTTACTCACTGGATGTTGCAAGTGCAGTTTGGTACGGCTGGTCAACCGACTTTCCTTTGTCCCGGTGCTGACTTGAGACCCTATTGAGCCCTCCATGCACATGCAGAGCTGATGGTCCCCTTGTCTGAAGCTATTGGTGACCTGCGGCCCTCCGCTCCTTTGTCTTTCCGGGTCCAGTATGACAGGCCTTGTGGTCCCTTGTGGGGTAGGCTAGTTCTCAGTGCCCTCTTCCGAGTCCTATATATGAGGCTGTGTCCCTGAGCCTATGGATGGTGTGGTACCTGGAAATCACCACACACGGCTGGATCAGCAGACCGTCTGGAGCTGTCGTCTGCTCTGGGGTCCAGTACCTCGTCATGCGTAGTACCTGGGAGCTTCTGTCTACCCTCAGGCTACTACCTCCTAGTTGCCCTTTTAGGGGTCTCCTCAGAATCCTCACACCCCTCTCAGTCACTGACTCCTTTCAACTGTCACTACTTCAACTGTCGATTTTCCTCTGCCTACTCTGCCTAGCAACCCCTGTCGCTTCCCACAAGCCACGCCCCTTCCCCAGGCTAACAGATAAGGGATTGGTTCTCACATCTGCCCACTGTTAACCTTCTACATGCTGCGCCCAGTTGTCAGGGAATGTGCCCCTACCTGTGTGTGAGGTGTGGGTTGTCAGCAGAGGGCGTTCCAGAAAGCCTTAGGATCCTGCAGACCACTGGGGTAGCATACGCCAGGGTGCTGCATTTCACACGCAATGACGTCTCTAACGAGGCCGGATGTGCGTCACGAATTCCGTGACCCCAACGACATCTCGTTAGCGTTGTTTTTGCGTGTAAAGCGGCCCTTAAACCAGAAAGCTATGTTATACAAAATAGTTCAGAAATTACATTTCCCACATGTCTACTTTACATTAGCGCAACTTTTGAAACAAACTTGTTTGGGGTTAAGAAGTTAGAAGGGTTCAAAGTTCAGCAATTTCAAATTTTTTCAACAAAATTTACAAAATCATTTTTTTAAGGACCGCATCACATTTGAAGTGCCTTTCAGAGGCCTAGGGGACAGAAAATACACAAAAGTGACACTATTCTAAAAACTTCATCCCTCAAAGTACTGAAAACCACATCCAAGAAGTTTATTAACCGTTCAGGTGCTTTACAGGAACTAAAGCGATGTGGAATGAATAAAAACAAAAAAATTATCATTTTACCTAAAAATGTTGCTCTAGCCCCAATTTATTCACATTTGGAAGAAATAAAACCACAAAATGGAACCCAAAATATGTTAGCCAATTTCTTCTGAGTGCAGTGATACTCCACATGTGGTCAGAAACCTCTGTTTGGACAAATGGGAGGGCTCAGAACAGAAGGAATAATATTTGAATTTTGGAACAAAAATTTAGCTGATATAGATTGCGGGCACCATGTTGCACATGCTGGGCCCCTAAGGTACCTAAACAGCAGAAACCTACCACAAGTGACCCTATTTTGGAAACTGGACCTGTCAAGGATTTTATCTAGGGGTATAGTGAGCATTTTGAACCCACAGATAGTTCACAGAATTTGATAACATTAGGCCGTCATATTGAAAAGTTTCATTTTTTTCACAAAAATGTTGCTTTAGCACCAAATTTCTCCCTTTTTCAAGAAGAAATGTGACGCCCTGGACCCCAGGGGTCACAGGTCACTACACAACACAATTCCCTGGACAGGTTACACCAGTCAAACATTAAATCCTTGTTGCCACCCTCCAGGGTTGATGTCCACACCGGTTGGGGTGGAGCCAGGCGGTTGGCCCTGCCCACCGAGGAGTTCACAGCCTGGACGCGGGAAAAACATAGTCAGTTAGTCCAGTGGTGGTCAAACAGTCCAGTCCTGGGCAGAAGTGAGGAGTAAGAACTGTGTGTGTCTGGGTCAGAGCCCGGGCACTTCCAGCAAGGTCGGCAGACGGTGGTGGCCGTCTGCAGGAGTTGGCGAAGGTCAGCGGAACCGTAGGACTGGGGTCGGGCGGTGGCCGGTACAGAACCGGGGAGCCGATTGGAGCCAAGCACCAAGCAGGGTACTCAGACCCCGACTAGGCTTAAAGCCAACCTCTAGCCAAATTCTCTGATTGCGGTCTGCACCTCAGTGGTTCATTCCCAACCAAGTCCCGATTGAAGGCAACAGCCCAACCATTTCAGATAAGCGCCACCGCCAAGGGCCAGAGATCCAAAGGGCCAGCGTCTGCGGGCAAAGGGGCTCCTCCGGCACATATACGTCGGGGAGCGGACTACCGGTGCCCAGGCATTGGAGTCAACATACAAACACAGGTGCAGGGAAACGACAGCCACCATCAACCCATCCAGGGAAACACTGCAGCCGGCTGCGGGCCCCGTCCATCCAGCCGTTTGGTTTACCGGAGACTCTGTCCATCTGTGTCTGAGTGAGTACACCAGTGCCATCCGGCACCATGCCGCGCTGCACCGCGACCCTGCACCCTGCGAGCCCCATCCTACGGGAATCCAACCAGCCACCGGGCCCACGGACCAAAAGCCCCTACCCACGGAGGGGTCAACACCTAGCTGCTCCCCGCCATTGCTCCCGGGAACCCCACCACCAGCAGCGGTGGTGCTCACCATCACCACAACCCGTGGGTGGCGTCACGAACTCTATCCATCCCAAAAACCAATCCCAAATCCCCTTTTCACTCATGGGCGAGGAGCGCTGCTTTAGCTCCGGGACCGGCCGCCACCGAGGAGAACGCACCGGATCAGCCGGCCCCCGCCCTCGACGGAAACACCAAAAAGTGTACCCCACAAATGATTGTCCAATTTCTTATGAGCGCAGGGATACTCAAAATGTGGCCAAAAACCTCTGTTTGGACAAACGGGAGGGCTAGCAACGGAGAGAACCCCATTTGAATTTTGGAAAAGTTTAAATAAATTTCAGGCACCATGTCTTATTTGCAGGGCCCCTAGGGTACCTATACAGCAGAAACCCCCCACAAGTGACCATATTTTGGAATCTGGATCCCTCAAAGATTTTATTCAGGGGTATAGTGAGCATTTTGAATCCACTAGTATTACACAAAAATGTTGCTGTAGCGCCAAATTTCTCACTTTTAGACTTTGTGCCCACGATCCGGCGACACGGCGTCTAGTACAGTGTCAGCCCTCCTCTGGAGATGTGAGTGTTGTCCATAGGAGAACGCAGGTGTCAGTGCCCAAAATCCGGGTTCAGCCTGCTGCGGACTTTAGCTCTATTCTCCCCAAAGAGAACACGCCCACCTCTGCAGCATAAATTGACATGCACCGCAAGTCAGTTTATGCTGCAGAAAAAAGAAGCACAGTGGGCAAAATATTTCTACAAATCATTTCACTGCGCTTGTACTGCACAGCGCAGCGTTATGGACAAAGTGAAAACACTTTGCGTCCAAACGCTGCAAATCCTGATTGTGGGCACATAGCCTAAAAAGCTAGGATGGATGAATGGATGGATAGATGTCAAACAAATATATCCTGTCCTACCCCATATAATCTAACCTGACACCCTTTAGAGACTTTCATGTGGCACTAAAGGATGTTTAGCCTTATATTTAGGTAAAAAAAAAAATAAAAAAATGATGTGTGGTACCCCTATTTTTGACAGCCAGCTACGGTAAAGCAGACGGCTGCAGCCTGCAGACCACAGCTGGCAGCTTTACCTTGGCTGGAAATCCAAAAATGGAGGACACCCCAGGCTGTTTTTTTTTAATTATTTCATGAATAAATAATTAAAAAAAAAGTGGGGTCACTCCAAAATTGGATTACCAGCCAAGGTAAAGCAGTCAGCTGTAGTCTGGTATTCTCAGGGTGGGAAGAGCAAAGGTTATTTGGCCCTTCCCAGCCTAAATATAGCAAACCGCAGCCGCTCCAGAAGTGGTGCATCCATCAGATGTACCAATCCTGGCGCTTCGCATAATATCATCTCATTGCCCTGGTGCGGTGGCAAAGGGGGTAATACATAGGGTTGACACCAGCTGTAATGTCACCTGGTAACATGCCCAGTGGTTAGTGATGTCACGGCATCTATCAGATACCCAACATTATTAACTTTCAGTAATAAAAAAATAAAGACAAAAAAAAGTATTTGAAAACACACTCCCCAACACATTTCCCCCTTTCCCCAATTTACTAAAAAGAAAAAAAACAGAATTTGCCCGGCCGAAATCCATTTTGGAGGTCCCACGACAATTCTGGACCTTCCAGAATAAGGGGGCATGCTCAGAGATCATATCCCTCATATTCTGGATGTGCAGGTCTTCCATTAGAGGAGTGTAGGGGGCAGTGATCTGAGTGAGAATACTACACTCACTCTGCCCTGGTCCAACAGAGGGCAGAATGACTTGCAGTAGATAGCAACTGGGGCAACAAGCCAGAGAACAAAAACTCCTAAAACATAACGTTTAATAAGTATACATTAAAAGTGGACTGCCACTATAAAAGAATAAAAAGTGTTCTTGTAGGCTGCACGAAGGATGATAACAGCCTCAAAGATGAACACTAGGCACAAAATGCAGGAAGTATGAAACCAAGTCACACAGAATAACTGCATTAAGAGACACAGCAAAAACAATGGTTGCCACGTCGGACCTGCTACAACAGTAGATCCCATAGACCGACTGCAACCATGAATAAGAAAAAGGAAAACGGTCTTACCGTGCTTCCAAGGGCATGTCAAGATAGAGCTCAAACAGAGGTGACCCTACACAGGTCCTACATAAATACCATTTGTTGCCTCAAGTGGAAAAGTGGTAGTGTGTACCTCCCGACGCGTTTCATATAGTAATCATCAGGGGAGTCTTCATAGGGTACTTCATATCAGTAATCAAATCAGGACTGATAGACAACAGAATTGCCCCAAGGACGGACTGTAAAACAATAATCATAAATTACAGCCCATACACGTGAAAATGAATAAACAGCATCCAAAGACTAGTCTGCTTACCTGATAAACGTCCAGCATGGATGAACGCCAAGCTGTGTGTGCCGCGCCGGCTAATTGAAAACCGCGCTTCTTTATAGAGACTGCGCGTGCGCAGGGAGTCCACTACACGTCATGACGTAATCACCCAGCATACACCATGCCGGAAACTACATCGTCACGACGGTAAACATCAGCCGCATCAACAAGGATGCGCTGCCGACGTCATCAACAGAAGCCTGGAACGCAAGCTAGTATACAAACATACAAAACCGGAAGTACCCGGTAAATGAACAGCTTTAACCAGGCTATGTACGCGTCTCATTGTTACTAAGCCATTATACTAGCAAACACTGAGTGAACTTAGTGGCATCCTAAACGTGGCTATTGGACTTCTGTATAGTCCCACTAGTGCAAAGATATTTGCAGCACGTCTGCCTGCATTGCACACTCAAACTCATTATAACTAAGCCATTATACTAGCAAACACTGAGTGAACCTAGTGGCATCCTAAACGTGGCTGTTGGACTTCAGTATTGTCCCACTGGTGCCAAGCTATTTGTAGCACCTGTGCAGGACACCCTCCTGCTCTGTTTTTAATAAGCTATAATGATAGCAAAAAATACTGCCATTTAGTGGCATCATAGAACTAGCTGTTGTACTTCATTAGTGCCCCACTGGTGCCAAGCTATTTCTAGCACCTCTGCATGACACCCTTATGCACATTTTGCTATGCTAATGTTATAGCAAACTCAGGGAATTCATTGCTGCATTTGATAATTCGGAGGGATAGAAAGTGATGCTTCCTTTAGCTTTTCCTTCTGTTCATAGACAGCATCTACAAGTCCACACCCGAAGAGCAATTTCTCCTCCACGTGTAAGTGTGAAGAGGCAGCTAGTGCGCATGCGTGTGCCGATTTACCCCAGCTGCAGCCTAACTACAGTGTTTCGCCTAGTGAGTATACTCAGCCTGACTGTGCCATTCCTGAGGCTAAGTCTTCATTTCGGGATGCAGCGCATGCTCTCACACTTAGTGCGAAAAGCCTATTTGCACAGGTACTTGCATTCCATGCCGGGTCTAAGTCCTGTTTTGTGCCTAGACACCATGCTAAAGCTGATAGTCTTTTTTCAGAGACTGTATTTCATGCAACTGAGCATGCTCAAGCACTTACTGCATCAGAGACTAGGTCCGGTAATGAACTCTTTGGCCCTGCCCCTGATGTGGGGGGCCCATA
The DNA here is from genome assembly GCF_048569485.1 of Anomaloglossus baeobatrachus. Classification (NCBI taxonomy): domain Eukaryota; kingdom Metazoa; phylum Chordata; class Amphibia; order Anura; family Aromobatidae; genus Anomaloglossus; species Anomaloglossus baeobatrachus. The sequence continues at coordinate 451,666,914 of NC_134354.1, forward strand.
AAGACCACAGGGCATCAGGTGTCCTGACGATGTGGGCAGGCCAATGGCTTGCAGAGGCCCGCCCCTATGACTTGTCACCTCATTATTGATGGTCAGACGATGACTGGTGAGGTGTTTGTGTCGTGGCAGCCTTGAGGTCATTATTGAAGTTGCGGTTCCAAATAGGACGCTAGTTATGCCACTCATGACGTGTCACTCTGCATTTGTCTCCAGGAGGTGCATTGTGGTCCACCCTGGTTTGGGGCGGACCCAGGTTATAAAACGGGCTGGAGCCAACAAGGAGGTGCACAGTCTTCTATTATGCTCCGAAAGAGCACACCTCCATGTGTTGAACCCATTGCGGCTTTAGGCCAAAGGTAGGCAGGGATAGGGCGTCGATGCAGGCCGCCACCACAGTTGGTAACGCAGAACGGTTAAGACCAGCTCCTGTCCTACAAGTCCTGCTTGTGCAGCCCAGTGGCATTAACAGGCCTGCTGCTGCTGATGCGCCTGCTGTCCACAGGTGTGGCCCCAATGCACACGGTCAGCGTACTGAATGGCCCCTGTGATGTTAACAGGGAGTTCCTGGGCTGGGTGGGCGTGTGGACCCTGTGACGCTAACAGGGCTCCCAATCTCAAGATCCGAGTGGCGTCTAACTCGGTTCAGGCAACTATTAGTTTTATAGCCACACAGCTCTGTATCCTTCACCTAACCTTCCAGTTGCCAACCTCTCCTTTTCCATCTGGGAGCACGGTGGACATTGACTGCTGATGGGGATATATACCTTTCTCTTTCTTTTCTTATTAATTTTCGTTATATAGCGGTAACATAGTATATACCACCTTATCCAAATCTGCCAGTCCCACCGTAACAGATGGTGTTTCTTCATCAAATGTTACTTTTGCTTAACCAACAAACCCACGGACAAAAACTTTTTTCCCCTTTCCAACACACCTGTTCCCCTTTCCACCAGCATCTGTCCTTTTTCAACTCATTTGGTATATGACCAAAAGTGCCACTCTGCAGGGACACCGTACTTAATGCCGTCTCAGCACAGCAGCCAGCCCTCAGTCCCTCAGATGTGGACAAGTAAAAGACCATTTCCTCCTATCCATGACAAAGCGTTGAGATTCACTCTGTGCAGCACTGGTGTTTACTGATAAAAGCAGATCTAAGAATCCGTACCACCTTCTGCAGATACTCCTGTATACGTGCGTCCCTTTCTATGGCAGGAATTATTTAGCCAAATTTGGTCTTGTACCGAGGATCTAACAGTGTGGCAACCCAGTAGTTAGCATTACTTCGAATTCGTACAATCCGAGGGTCATGTTGTAGGTAGTGCAGCAAGAAGGCGCTCATGTGTCTTGTGCATCCAGGAGGACCAAGTCCTTGGCTTGTTGGTGGCAGAGAGGTGAGAATCGGGCCTCCTTCCTCTGCCCTCTTCCCCCAACCTCGCACAATCGAAATGTGAGCAAGCTCTCACTCATCTGCTGAGTCTTCCATGCCCATCGCAAGTTCGTCCTCCATTTCTTCATGGGCTCCTGCACCTTCCTCAACAATTTTTGCTGATACTATGCGCCCTTGTTAATCCCTATCCCCCACCATGACTGCCGCCTAGGTGCCACTCACCGTATGGACCTTGTACATCTTATTATCCCTTCTGCATATGACTCCTCCAGTACTTCCTCTCCTTCCTCTTGGACCAACACCTTACTCCGAATAATGCTTACAGTGTGCTCCATCTTGTAGATGACCAGAATTGTCACGCTGAGAATGGCATCGCCAGTGCTAAACATCTTCGTCGACATTTGTAAACTGTGTAGAAGGGTGCAAAGGTCCTTGATCTGACACCACTCCAGCAGCGTGATCTGCACCACCTCTGGATCAAGTTAGCCTAGGGTATACGTCATACCGTATTTCGGCAGGGCTCTGCGGTGCTGCCACAGACGCTGCAATATGTGCAGATTCCAATTCCTGCGTGTCGGAACATCACATTTCCGGCGTTTAACCGCCAGACCCTAAGACTTCAGGAGCGATGAAAGTTGTTGAGCTGCTGGGTACGAAGGATGAAAGTGAGCACATAGCAGCGTGCCCGCTGCACAAGGCCATGTAGGCCGGGATGGTATTTTAAAAATTGCTGGAGAATCAGATTCAACACGTGAGCCATACAAGGCACCTGTGTCACATTGCCCTGACGAAGGGCCGCAGACAGGTTTGCATCATTGCCGCACACGGCTGTTAAGTCACCATCGTAGTCCACTCAATTTGTACTCCGGTCGCCAGGTGACAACGTGTTCCTTTCGTGCATAGTGCTGATGATGGGAAAGGAGTCAATGCCTGCGGCGCAGGTGGACGCAGGTTATGGTCACCCTGGGTTGCGTTACCTTGACAGATACAGAACCACAGGCTGAATGTAGGTGGTGGGTATCTCACAGATGAAGTACCATCATTAAGCTACAACCAATGGGAAGACACCACACCCTTTTTTAGGCCCCTCCTGTCTGCAGACCACTGCCAGACAAAGCTATGAACCTCTTGTTACTGTTACCCCCAGTTCAGTTTTATGAGTTTGTGTGCTTGTTACCTGACTACTTTTCCTGCTTGCTATTTATGTACCTCGTTGGCCGATCCGCATTTCACCTCTGCTTGTTTTCTGATTAAGTCATGGCCATCCCATTCTGTTCCTCTTCCTCAATTAATGTTTTTGACCCTGCATGACTACTATTCTCTGGAACTGCAGCCTTCCACAGGTATTGATCAACTTGGGCCCTGTGTAATTCCAAATCACTGTATAGGGGTTAAAGGGTTTCAGGGTTCTGGGTGTCCAGCTTGGTGAGTGGCTTGCCTCTAGCCTATCCTTTACAGCCCATCTGAGTGTGTCGATCCAGGCAGGCATTACACCATGCCCTCTGCAGAAGGCCATGTAGGCCGGGATAGTGTTTTAAAAATTGCTGGACAACCAGGTTCAACACGTGAGCCATACAAGGCACATGTGCCACATTGCTCTGAAGAAGGGTCGCAGACTGGTTTGCATCATTGTCGCACCCGACCTTCCCTGGCTGCTGTTTGAGTGGAGACAACCATTGATGAAACTCGGTCTCGCTCTCCAGAGCTAACCGTCCACAATTCCTCAGCGGTGTCTCACATTTCCCCTACATTTCAAAGTAAACATTTGACCGCCTGATGGCCTTGAGCTCTGCTGCCAGCATAGTAAGGAGGTGTGTGGGATTCCTTGGGCGCAGTTACAACGCGGGTGGCCTGACCACACAGGGTTTGGGCCGAGGTGGAGGACCCACACGAGTTTGAGGAGGCAGAAGCAGTGGAGGAACTTGGACATACAGATGAAGGATTGACACACAAGTCGTGTGGACGGCAAGACTTGTACAGCAAACCCTTCTCCATCTCTCACCATAGTTACCCAGTGCCCAGTCAGCAACATGTAACTCTCCTGTCCATGCTTACTGGTCCAAGTATCTGTGGTGAAATGCACCCTGTCACACACAGAGTTTCTCAAGGAATCGGTGAGGTTGTGTGCGACCTGCTGTGGTAGTGCGGGCACGCCTTTCTTGGAGAAGGAGTGACGACTGGCCATCGGCTCTTGGGGCACTGCAATGGGCATAAGGTCTCGAAAATCCTCGGTCTCAAAAGGGTGTAAAGGCAGCCTTTCTGTTGCCAACAAGTTGCAGATGATGAAACTCAACCTCTTAGGCATGTCATGCCCTTCGAAAATCATGTAAAACACAGCGAGGGGACTCCAATCACAGTATCCCTCGTTGCCACTAATTGGGCCACACACACCCCACTTGACTGGCATCAGTTGACCCCCCTTTTGAAAAAGAAAAAGATGCTTTGTATGAAGCACTCTCAAAAATACGCGTGCCTTTCCCGTCCCCTGGATGACCCAGGGGAAGAAAAGTCCTCTGAGAGCCATGACTTGTTCATCTTGGTTCTTTTAGAAACACAGCGAGGGGACTCCAACCACAGTCTCCCTCGTTGCCACTAATTGGGCCACACACACCCCACTTGACTGGCATCAGTTGACCCCCCTTTTGAAAAAGAAAAATATGCTTTGCATGAAGCACTCTCAAAAATACACGTGCCTTTCCCGTCCCCTGGATTACCCAGGGGAAGAAAAGTCCTCTGAGAGCCATGACTTGTTCATCTTGGTTCTTTTACAAACACAGTGAGGGGACTCCAACCATAGTCTCCCTCGTTGCCACTAATTGGGCCACACACACCCCACTTGACTGGCATCAGTTGACCCCCCTTTTGAAAAAGAAAAAGATACTTTGCATGAAGCACTCTCAAAAATATGCGTGCCTTTCCCGTCCCCTGGATGACCCAGGGGAAGAAAAGTCCTCTGAGAGCCATGACTTGTTCATCTTGGTTCTTTTAGAAACACAGCGAGGGGACTCCAACCACAGTCTCCCTCGTTGCCACTAATTGGGCCACACACACCCCCCTTGACTGGCATCAGTTGACCCCCCTTTTGAAAAAGAAAAAGATGCTTTGCATGAAGCACTCTCAAAAATACGCGTGCCTTTCGCCTCCCCTGGCTGACCCAGGGGAAGAAAAGTCCTCTGAGAGCCATGTCCACATTGTCAGTGGACAGACACGTGTGCTTATCTGCCAGCAGACCCCCAGCAGCACTGAAGACAGGTTCCGAGAGAACGCAGGCTGCAGGACACGACAAGATCCCCAAGCCGTACGTGGCAAGCTCAGGCAATTTATCCAGATTGGAAGCCTAAAATGAGCAGGGCTCAAGTTGCACAGTAATGGCATCGATGTTTCCTTTTATATACTCATATATCTGTGTCTCCTCCTCTTTTTCCTTGTCTAGCTCTTTTGTTTTCGCATGAGTATATGTCCTTGTCACTTTCCCATGTGTTTGTGTTGTGTTGTGAGTTGTTTGTCACCTTTTGGACATCTTTGAGGGTGTTTTCTAGGTGTTTTTATGTGTTTGTGATTGCCTGCCATTGTTTCCTATGCAGTTCGAGTTCGGTTCGTCGAACGTTCGACGAACCGAACTCGAACGGGACCTCCGTTCGGCGAACCGACCTCGAGCTGAACTGCGACCGGTTCGCTCATCTCTAGCGTTAAGCATCAAAAAAGCATGTAAAACGCTAGAATTTTCTTTTAGGATGCGTTTTGATAATTCTCCTTGACTTCAATGTTAGCAAAATGCTGCCAAAATGGCAAAAACAATTGACATGTTGCTTCTTCAAACGCAGAGATTTTTACAAATTTTTGTCAACAAAAACACAGCATTTTTAAATGCATCGTGCGCACAAGAAAGCCCTATTTTTCATAGACTTTGCTTGGAAATCAAAACGCATGCAATTTTGCATTAAAACGCTGCAGCTCAAAACGCTGCGGAAACGCATGAAAAAACGCAACGTGCGCACATAACTAGTAACCCAGTTAGCGAGTATTCCGCTTAACGAGCAAGCTGTAAATTTGTAACTCACTTTACAAGCAAGCGTTGCCATACAAGCAAATACTCACCGCACACACTTCCAGTAGCATACATCCACCGCGCTCTGACTCGCTCTTACAGTCTGCACAAACACACACAGCACACATACAAACACACACAAACACACACATATTATGCTCACCTTACCTTCCATTCCATCGCCGGCCTCACGGTTCTTGTAGTTTTCTGCTACAGGATGTGTATCGGTAACCATCGCCACGACGGAGGAACTTCCGCTGTCAGTCGCTACTCAAAGGCAGCACGCTGACCAATCAGAGGCAAGCGGCTCCTGCCTTTGACTTGAGCACTCTGGCAGCGGAAGGTCCTCCCTTGTCCCGATGGTTACCCGATACACATCCTGTACTGGCGAACTACAAGATCCAGGAGGCCGGCGATGGAACGGAAGGTAAGGTGTGTGCGTGCGTGTTTGTACATGTGGAATGGCACAATAGGGGACCAGGATGGGACATTTAAAAAGTTGTGGAACGAATTGTCTGCAATGCAATAATATCCTATGGGAAATTTTGCTTTGCTAGACAAGCAACTTGGTTAACAAGCACACTCCCAGAACGGATTGTTCTCGTTAACCAAGGTTCCACTGTATAGGAGTTCAGGAACTATTGCCATAATTTTCAGGCTATAAAGCATACTTTTCTACTAGAAAAACTGCATCCTAAAGTCAGCAGTGAACGGGATCTAGCAGAATCAAACTTGCCTGACCGCTTCTTTAAAAGTGAATTTCAAGTTATTAAGATCCCTTAAGTTTGTAATTGACTTGCTTTATCTATCTGCTGTCCTGCAAGGAGTACAGTTTATAGTATACAGATGGTTTCCATGGAGCTCAGCCACTACCCTGACCCTGGCTGAGAGTGTGCAACAATTACATACCAGGAGAGGGGTTACGCCAAACATATCATTTCAGCCCCTTCTCTCCAGCCTATTGAGATACAGCATTTATCTGCTTGCTTCTCTTCCCTTTAGCTCCTGACAAGCTGCTGCTATAAATCTTATAAAATCACTAGTCCGCATTGGATTTTCCCCAAGCATGTGTTCTAATAGCGCCTCTCACTGTTCTGAATCATATAATTGCTCAAATGCTCTTATCTCTTAATGTACATATTGTGATAATAGTTTCGACTTAAGAACAAACTACTGATAGCTGAATGTTTTACAGCAGAACTTGTGCTGAGCTTTTGGTTCTACTAATACTAGAATTCTGCTGCTCACTAGAACTGTCACTCAAGGAGCAGTCCCTTCCCCACCAGAAACCAAGAAGTAAGGAGACTACATAGCTCCTTTAATGTTTTGCCTGATCATTGAAAGAGCTGAGAGCAATTCAAAGCTGTAAGTGTGCTTTGTCCCTGCCAAGTATTGCTCTCTATAGGCCCTGTCACACACAGAGATAAATCTTTGGCAGATCTGTGGTTGCAGTGAAATCATGGACATATTGTTCCATTTGTACACAGACACAGACAGACAGTTGTGCCACAAATCTGGCACGGATTGTCCACAATTTCACTGCAACCACAGATCTGCCACAGATTTATCTCTGTGTGTGACAGGGCCTTAAGGCTGGAGGAGGGAAAGCTTAAAGCAATGTGGTTACTGCATGTCTTTGAAAGAACTGTGCAGAAAACAATAGCTGCACAGTTCTCTACCTCTTTGCCCAGCAATCACCCAAATGAGCAGATGTACATCCCATTTAGCTTGGTAGCAGAACAGATTTCTGAAATTGAAGGTTTTTAAAATCCCAGACCACTAGCTATACAATGTATCCAACTTACACGATGTGTGTGAGGTGGGGGACATAACCTAATGCTTCATGACACTGGGGCGAGTAAAACATGTAGGGGTTCCTATATTTTAAATATATTGCAATTAATACATTATGAACTTTCTGTGTACTGTAAAAAATACGGTAAAGTTACACACACACATGAAAGGTCCAAGAGCCCTGTGTTGCAACAGATATTGCTGTCCCTATTAGTGGAAAACTATTGGTCTTGACCTCATCAGTAAGAATATACTAACCCGTAGTGACAAGCTTGATTATAGCTCAAAGAGCTGCATTTCAGGCTGTCACCCACTTTTCCTCTCTCACCAGCTCATTTCTAGTGGCATCATCTTTTATTGCATTTTTGATTCATTTAGGTTGTCAAGCCTGAATATTGCCTTTTTAACATTTACCTGGGAGCATCTGAAATCACATTTCTAATCTGGTTTAACAAATCTGGATGTGAATAGAGCGTTATCTATTTGCTACTACGGATGAAATTATGTTACAAATGGGGATAATATATCATTGCCAGAAACTTTAACATAGAGACCTCAAAGAGATAGCTTGCTCTGTAAAGAGCTGTTCATTATTTCATTCACCCGTCTAGTCTCAGCATCCCTCCACTGACTGAAGTTAATTGTGCCTGCCATTTCTTTTGTCGCATGCTGACTCCTATATTTTTTACTTTCCAATGTCATAATTTGCTAAGATCCGCTGTAGAAATTAGCAGTGTGTAAACTGTGGGTGCTCTATACGGTATACTTTAGTAGTGTGTTATAGTTATACATTACAGATCATTCTTTCACTTATGTGACAAGAAGTTTGCCATTCTGTATCTGAGTTGATTAGAGGTTTAATGCATACATTTATGTGTTAAGAATTACTTTTACATTTAATAACTTCTCACTGAAATGTAGACCAGTTTAGTTATAAATTGGATAAGGTTATAAAGAAGACAGTATGTGAAAATAACCTCATCATACCAAACAGCGCTCAACTGATCAGTTCGCCAAAAGCAATCAATGTTTCAGAAACGTTGGCTGGTGCTTAGTTTATAAGGTCCTTTTCATTAAGATATTCCAGAATGGCAATTCTTAGAAAACTTTAAAATATTATACGCACAGTACAGGTTAAAGTTACAGGGGTATAATTTCCTAACTCACTTTTGACATTTTCTCCTTTATTTGCACAAGCTCCTGAGCCCAATCCATACACAAGATATAGGTGTATAGGCTGCTTTACACGCTGTGACATCCTTAGCATTGGATAGCGATGTCGCGTACGATAGCATGCACCCCCGTCAGTGGCACGATATGTAGTGATCGCTGCCGTAGCGAACATTAGCGATACGACAGTGTCACACGCACATACCTGTGCAGCGACGTCGCTGTGACCGGCAAACCGCCTCCTTTCTATGGGGGCGGTTCGTTCAGCATCACAGCAACGTCACAGCAGCGTCACTGAACCGCCGCCCGATAGAAAAGGAGGGGAGGAGATGAGCGACCGGAACATGACGCCCACCTTCTTCCTTCCTCCTTTTCCGGTGGATGCAGGTAAGGAGATGTTTGTCGTTCCAGCGGCGTCACACATAGCGATGTGTGCTGCCACAGGAACGACAAACAACATCATTACTGCAGCAGCAACGATAATTGGGAAGAGGGGGGGCATGTCACCGATGAGCGATTTTGAATGTTTTTGCGACGATTCAAAATCGCTCATAGGTGTCACACAGAACGACATCGCTAAAGCGGCCTGATGTGCATAACAAACTCCGTGACCCCCAACGAGATCGCTTTAGCGATCTCGTAGTGTGTAAAGCCACCTTATGGCGGACTGCTATAAGTAACGTTCAAGAATCAACAATGTCCCATGCACCACTCCACTACTTGTGCTGCTTGTACAGCTCTCCTTCAACCCAGTGACCTTCAACCCGGATGTAGGTCCTTTTTTCGGGAAGGAGTTAATCAGGCTCAAATTGGCTCATAGAGGGGTCAAACCCCTTGTGGTTCCCTATGCAGGAGAATCAGAATATATTCGTGATATATTTTTTTGTAGACAATAACCATTTATAGTAGATCTTGAATATCTTTTTGAATATGATAGTTTTTTCTGCAATCTGTCTTTTGTATCTCTGGATCTCTCATTTCATTAGTCCAATTCTCTTCTCCTGATATGAATACTAAATACTTGATTGATTTTAGTGCAGATAAAACATCCGTGTAGTCTTGTGTGTACCCTCAGGCAATGGCTAAGGACCATGTAGGGTCAGAAAGGTGTTTCAGTTTCCGTACACTTTAATATACATTACCTTGTGCTGGATTTGTTTTTGATTGGATTTCAATTTAGCAAAATGTTATTCTCTATACTGTGCTGGTCATATCTTTTGTGAATCTCTCATTTTCGTTGGAGTCTTTTGACCGTGCACTACATTCAGTTGAGCTGACCTTGTTTTTATTTATGTGTGGCACCCCTGAGGCCTCAGTCGCCACAGGATACTCCACCTCACTTAAGGTCGGGTACTCATCCCAGGTATTGAGGAGGTTGGTGCTAGCTCCACATCCACACATTCCATAAATACACAGTAGGTTGCCCTTCCCACTGGGGATCAGGCTAGGGTTGGGTCTTAAGGTTGCCACCAAACACGGGGGCTTCCACCCACTAATGACGGGAACCCGGGGGATGGGAAGAAGCAGGAGAACATGCACACATGGGGAGTCGTGCCCTGACAGAGGTTGGGGAAGGAAGCAAAGGGAAGCTTACCGGTGGTAGCTGTGGGACGCAGGAGTGAATATGGTTGCAGAGGGGAGAGCTTAGTTGCTCCCTTGGGATTGGCGCAGTTCAGGGTGCCGAGTCCTAGGGTGGCGTATATTGCAAGTTGCACCACCAGAATCCACCAGACAGGGGGATTCTATGTCCCTCTGTCCACAGCAAGATCCTGGAGCACAGAAGCATGTTTTAAATGTCGTCTGTGTGGGTGCTGTTTTGGAGCTCCCTCTGGTGGCCAGAAATGGTAGTGGAGCCGAGTCTGAGCCTGTGACTCAGACAGGTGTCGGTGTTAATTGGGAATTAAGGACGTCCTATTGCAGACAAGCCTGGTGTATACAGGAGAGCACTTTTTGCCTTGCTGGCATGGATTATAATTGAATTTTCCATAGTCTCTGGACCTGGCTTGGAGTTCTGTCCTTCCCGGTTTTCCTGTGCAAGACTTCTGCAGATTGGTTTGTTAGGTTTTTCCTTGCTTCCTGGTTTACACCTTAGGGTGTTTGTTTTTCTTTGTTTTGCTTTGTATCTGTTTTCTTGCATGTGAAGATTTGCTTTTCTAGTTTGGTGAGCATGAGGGTTCCCCCTTTGCTAGCTCTTCTGCAAGAAAAGAGAGTTTCTTCCTATCTAACTTGATTATTTGCACTATTGTACTTTTGTGATCTTTTTGGTATTTTGTCTCTCCCATTATTCACAAGCGTACCTGATATAGTGGGGGTGAGGTCCGACCTCAAGGGCCATTTTACTATCTGGAGATTGGCATTTTTTCTGCAGGAGTTTTGTACTGACCACAATCAGTTTCCTTTCCTTTGTATCTAGTTAGTCGGGCCTCGCCTTTGCTAAATCTATTTTTTCTATCTTTGTATCGTGTTTTCCTATATCACCGTAATCTTTATATGTCGGGGGGCGATCTACTCCTTTGGGGACTTCTCTGAGGCAAGGTAGATTTCCTCATTTCTATCTGTGAGGCGTAGCTAGTTTCTTAGGCTGTGACGAGGCGTCTAGGTGTTTAGGAACACTCCACGGCTACTTCTAGTGTGGTCTGATAATTCGGGAATTGCGGTCAACTCAGGCTCCAACTACTCTTGTTGTTTTTCCACTAATGGGAGTTTTTTGTAATCTTCCGTGGTTACCGGATCATAACAGTAGCAACATAGAGCCCGGAGTCATGATCACGGTCAGGCCCGAAAGGACTCGTGCTGCCTGCAGATGGGAAAGGAACCTTAACACCGAACAGAAGTCCCCAAGCACTTCAGGCCATGAGGATCCACACAGAAAGTGCAGGACGGAAGGGCCCACAATAAACAACACCGAGGGTGACCTCTGAATTATCCGGGATCGGCTGGGGCCCATCATGGCAGAGACCGGCACTCCAAGGGTGACAACCGGAATGTGAGTAAAGTACCTGGAACCGCAAGCATTGTGTCAGCCCATCATTGCTGGCGCCGATGCCCTGCGCTCCAGTGCCAATGGCCACTACCACCCCCATCATCTTCCCTGGGGCCTAGCTCTACCTATGGAGAGCTGAATCATCCCAGCTGCAACACCATCCGCCCCAAGGAACAGCGCTAGCAGTGGCGGCTAATCCCTGGCCACACACCACAGGTGGAATCACGAGACAACAGCACCTAACATCCTTCATCCTCGTCTCCCCACCATTATCCCATCCACCCATCCCTTTTTATGGACACCTTGGGGGTCACAAAACCGGGCAGGGCCACCCGTGACACCCCCCTCCCGCCTCACCGGCCCAGTGACAAGCTCCATATACAGTTTATTATGCAGCTGAAACATGAGCCCTCACAATCAACATTAATGGTGGACCTCATGCACCGCAGTCCAACACTGGGGTTACAATATTTAATAAAAATTCTCCACCACAATTCTATCCAGATTATTTCTCTAGGAGCCATCACTTAATTAGTTTGACGTTTCTAATTATTTATGTTGAAGAAAATATTTTTAGATTATTCGTAGCTTCCTTGGCAATCTTTTTAACTCCACTTTTGTTGCCTTTACTTTCTTTACATAATTTTTGTAATTCGCTGTCACTGATTTTTGTATCATTTATACACTTTATTACTTCATTTGTCTTATTTATTCACATTTATTTAGTCACATGGACTATTTTTTTCATGTGTGTGAAAAAATTACAGCATGAGTTTGTCTTGTACGATCTGCAGAGCAAACTAGAGCATGTGAATAACTGGAAGCTCTTGCACCCATATGCTATGTGAACAGGCACATGGAGCTGCCCACTAAGACAGCCATGTCTGTAATTTGCAAATACTGTATGACTGGTTCAATATATAAAGTGGACCATGGGGATGTATCCCAAGAAATATCTTCACAGAAATCAATTTAAAAAGATTTTGAAAATATCCCATTTAGTTTGCGTACTTTTATTATTGAGGACGTAGTCCTAGTTTATGTTATTTAGGTGATTGGCTTTTATGTTTTCATACTAAAATACTTACATAAAACTAAAGGATTAACAGAATAAGTATAAAATATACATACATTTTTAAGACAGCTTTTTTTATTACAGTTGCACTCAAAAGTTTACATAACCCGGCAGATTTTTTGCTTTCTTGGCCTTTTTCAAAGAATATGAATGATAACACAAATTTTTTTTTTACACTCATGGTTAGTGGTCGGGTGCAGCCATTTATTGTCAAACTACTGTGTTTTCTCTTTTTAAATCATAATGACAACTAAAAACATCCAAATGACCCTGATCAAAAGTTCACATGAACTGGTGATTTAGACCAAATAACATGCACAGAATTTGACGCAAATGGGTTTGAATGGCTAAATGTTTGTGCATAAAACCTGAGTTTCTGGGATCCAGACAGACTCTTGCATCTTTCATCCAGCCACTGACATTTCTGAATTGTGAGTCATGGGGAAAGCAAAGGAATTGTCAATGGATCTATGGGAAAAGATAGTTCAACTGTATAAAACAGGAGAAGGATACAAACAGATAACCAAGGAGTTGATAAGGCCAATCAGTGTTCAAACTGTGATTAGCAAATGTAAAATCAGGGGCTAAGTAAAAACCAAACCACAATCATGTAGACCAACAAAAATTTTGGCCACAACTGCCAGGAAAATTGTTCGGGATGCAAAAAAAAACCCCCACATATAACATCAGCTTAAATACAGGACTGACTGAAAACTAGTGGTGTGGCTGTTTCAAGATGCACAATAGAGAGGCACTTTAAGAAAAATGGGCTGTATGGTTGAGTCGCCAGAAGAAAGCCATTACTGCACAAATGTCACAAACTGTCTCACCTACGATACGCCAAACAGCACAGAGACAAGCCTCCAAACTTCTGGAATAAGGTCATTTGGAGTGATGAGACCAAAATTGAACTTTTTGGCCACAACCATAAACTTTACATTTGGAGAGGTGTCAACAAGGCCTATGATGAAAGGAACATCATTGCTATTGTAAAGAACGGAGGTGGATCACTGATAGTGTGGGGATGTGTGAGCTACAAAGGCAAAGGAAACTTGGTCAAAGTTGGAGGAAAGATGAATGCAGCTTGTTATCAGCAAATACTGGAGGCAAATTTGCACTCATCAGCCCGGAAGCTGCGCATGCGACGTACTTGGACATTCCAACATGACAACCATCCAAAACACAAGTCCAAGTCAACCTGTCATTGGCAACAGCAGAACAAAGTGAAGGTTCTAGAGTAGCCATCTCCGTTTCCTGACCTCAAAACCACTGAGCCACTCTGAGAAGAACAAGAAAGCCTAGGAATTTAGAGGAACTGGAGGCTTTTTGGCAAGAAGAATGGGCAGCTTTACCATCTAAGAAAATAAAGAGTCTCATCCACAACTACCACAAAACACTTCAAACTGCCATTGATGTTAGAGGGGGCAATACACGGTATTAAAGGGAAGGTATCGTCTAATTTTTTTGTAACCCAAATCAGCAAACAATATTATTTTAATTGTGTAACAACTATTTTCTGAATGTAATTCCACTTTTAAATATGTAAAATAAAACTTAAAAAAAAAATACTTAGAATTACCAGTAGGGGGAGCATTTTCCGGGGTAAAGAGCAAAAAGCTATAGTAATCCATAGAAGAATTACGATAGCTGAAAACTTGGGCAGTCACTAGATGACATGCCTATTTTCCTCCCCTGTTGGGTGTTACACTGCACCCAAAAGGGGAGGTAGTGTATTTCATAGTAATGTGTCGCTATTTTATGGGTGACTGTATATGCATTGTACAGCTCCACCCGGAAGTAAAGTGGAAACACATTTTTGTCAGACAGGAACAGCGGCGATACAGCAACTTGCAGCAATTGAGAACGATCGTGGGCCGGTGGAGAAGATCCAGCGTGGGACGGTGGAAGTATTTACTTCCACTTTCAGGTCCTGGCTGTAGGAGAAAAATGCAGCCCATAACAAAGCGTGGGCTACGGAAAAATGGCTGCTGAACACACCCACGGCTGTGACATGGGATGTCCACATAGGCGTTACCATTTCCCAGCGGGAGGAGTTGTCATACAACTAATGGGGTCAGGACCCAACTACTATTGGCTATGTACATGAGGTGCTGTAAGTCGTGCTATATTGTGGAATGTAAAATGGCAGCCCCCATTGTCCAGCTTTCCAGGATTATAAAAACTGAAATACATCTTTATTTAAGCCAGATTATTGCAGTTAATTATAACTGCATGTTATCTTACAACTAATCATTGCTTGGATTATATAAATTCACGATACCTTACCTTTAAGAACTGGGGTATGTGAACTTTTGATCAGGGTCATTTGGATGTTTTTGGTTGTCATTATGACTTAAGAGAAAACACAGTAGTTTGACAGTAAATGGCTTCACCCAACCACTAACCATGAGTGGGAAAAAAGATTTTGTGTTATCATTCATATTTGCTGAAAAAAGGCCAAGAAAGCAAAAAATCTGCTGGGGTATGTAAACTTTTGAGCACAACTGTATGTTGAAATGACATTTACATATAACACTATCTTACAACAAAAATCATTGCTCTGAGAAAAATATCAGACTTCATGAAACGTCCAAGTGCGCCACAGTATGCATGAAGTATTAACAGCCATATTAGATCATGGAAAATAAAATAAAACCTATATATTTATTAAGAAGGTATTTTACAAGTTATCATTTTTCATAGTTTATGTAACACAATCTGGTTTTTTTTTTTCTAGATCAGTCTTTTCTCAACAAGAGAGAGCAGAAACCAAGCACACAGGTGTGGGGAAAAGCCAGAATGATCCAAGAGTAAAGTTTGCCAGACACAAAGAACAAGTACAAAGCACACACAGTTTAAATGAATTTTAGGAATCATCGCGTTTAAACCTCAGGCACTCAAGTAATCCCAGTTAAAATGGGTTGCTCACCGTCGGCGATAACGTTTTTAAATTGAGGAGCATGTAATGGGGACTAAAAATTATTTGGACCACATCTAAGATTTTGCACAGTTTCCTTATAGACATGAGTTAACTGAGAATTTGTCAGTGAGCTCCTTCTAATGCCCGCTCAGAAGAGCTTATAAATCTTATCTATCTCTGAACTCCCCTCAGCACATTTATCACCACAAACCAGATCAAAGTTACATAGTTACATAGGTTGAAAAAAGACCTACAGTCATATGAAAAAGTTTGGGCACCTCTATTAATGTTAACAACCTTTTTTCTTTATAACAATTTGGGTTTTTGCAACAGCTATTTCAGTTTCATATATCTAATAACTGATGGACTGAGTAATATTTCTGGAATGAAATGAGGTGTATTGTACTAACAGAAGATGTGCAATCCGCATTTAAACAAAATTTGACCGGTGCAAAAGTATGGGCACCTCAACATAAAAGTGACATTAATATTTTGCAGATCCTCCTTTTGCAAAAATTACAGCTTCTAGTCACTTCCTGTAACTTTTAATGAGTTCCTGGATCCAGGATGAAGGTATATTTGACCATTCCTGTTTACAAAACAATTCCAGTTCAGTTAAGTTTGATGGTCGCCGAGCATGAACAGCACGCTTCAAATCATCCCACAGATTTTCAATGATATTCAGGTCTGGGGACTGGGATGGCCATTCCAGAACATTGTAATTGTTCCTCTGCATGAATGCCTGAGTAGATTTGGAGTGGTGTTTTGGATCATTGTCTTGCTGAAATATCCATCCCCTGCGTAACTTCAACTTCGTCACTGATTCTTGCACATTATTGTCAAGAATCTTCTGATACTGAGTTGAATCCATGCGACCCTCAACTTTAGCAAGATTCCTGGTGCCGGCATTGGCCACACAGTCCTAAAGCATAATGGAACCTCCACCAAATTTTACTGTGGGCAGCAAGTGCTTTTCTTGGAATGCCGTGTTTTTTTGCCTCCATGCATAACGCCTTTTTGTATGACCAAACAACTCAATCTTTATTTCATCAGTCCACAGGATCTTCTTCCAAAATGTAACTGGCTTGTCCAAATGTGCTTTTGCATATCTCAGGCGACTCTGTTTGTGGTGTGCTTGCAGAAATGGCTTCATTCACATCACTCTTCCATATAGCTTCTCCTTGTGCAACGTGCGCTGTATTGTTGACCGATGCACATTGACACCATCTGCAGCAAGATGATGCTGCAGGTCTTTGGAGGTGGTCTGTGGATTGTCCTTGACTGTTCTCACCATTCTTCTTCTCTGCCTTTCTGATATTTTTCTTGGCCTGCCACTTCTCGGCTTAACAAGAACTGTACCTGTGTTCTTCCATTTCCTTACTATGTTCCTCACAATGGAAACTGACAGTTTAAATGTCTGAGACAACTTTTTGTATCCTTCCCCTGAACAACTATGTTGAATAATCTTTGTTTTCAGATCCATTTGAGAGTTGTTTTGAGGAGCCCATGATGCCACTCTTCATAGGAGATTCAAATAGGAGAACAACTTGCAGGAGGCCACCTTAAATACCTTTCCTCATGATTGGATACATCTGCCTATGAAGTTCAAAGCTGAATGATGTTACAAAACCAATTTAGTGCTTTAGTAAGTCAGTAAAAAGTAGTTAGAAGTGTTCAAATCAAGAAATTGATAAGGGTGCCCATACTTTTGCACCGGTCAAATTTTGTTTAAATGCGGATTGCACATTTTCTGTTAGTACAATAAACCTCATTTCAATCCAGAAATATTACTGAGTCCATCAGTTATTAGATATATGAAACTGAAATAGCTGTTGCAAAAACCCTAATTGTTATAAAGAAAAAAGGTTAACATTAATAGGGGTGCCCAAACTTTTTCATATGACTGTATGTCCATCTAGTTCAACCTTCCTCCACAAATTAAATATTTTGTCACTAAATCATGTTGCCATGACTACCTCTTGTGGTAGGGAATTCCACAATCTAACTACTTTAACTGTAAAGAACCCTTTTCTATTTAGCTGCCGGAATTGCCTTTCTTCCACACGCAGTGAGTGCCCCCTGGTACTTAGCATTGTCTTTGGAAGGAATAAGTCATGTGCCAGTCCTTTGTATTGACCACACATGTATTTATACATGTAAATGAGATTTCCTCTGAGATGTTTTTTGTTTTTTTTTCTTAAGATAAACAGAACCAACTTTTACAACCTCTCATCATATGGAAGGCCTTCCATTCCTTGCAATAATCTAGTTGCGCACTTTTAAACTAACTCTAACTTATTTATATGCTTTTTAAAATGTGGAGCCCAAAACCCCATATTCCAGATGTGGCCTTTCAAGTGATTTATAAAGGGGAAACAATATGTTGGAATCACGGGATCTAATCTCTCTTTTTATACACCCTAAAATTTTGTTTACTTTTGTAGCTGCTGCCTGACATTGAGTTTTGCTGCTCAGTTTGCTGTTCTGTTGACCAAAGTTTACTTCAATTTAATGTATATGCAGCAATAGGATTACTCCATCCTAGATGCATTACTGTACATGTTTCTATATTAAATCTCATTTGCAAAGTGTCTTCCTATTCATACATCTTACCCAGATCATTTTGTAATATTATACTATCAAAGTTCGTTTTTTAATATCCTATATAGTTTGGTGTCGTCAGGAAAGACTGACACTTTACAATCAATGCCATCCACAAGGTCTTTAATAAAGAGATAAAAAAGAATTGGTCCTAGCACAGATCCCTGCGGCACTCCACTGCTGACTATAGCCAAATTAGAGAATGTACCATTTATGACTACTCTTTGTTTCCAATCTTTTAGCCAATTCCTTACCCTTCTGCTTATAGTTTCCCCCCAGTCCCTACTTCCGGAACTTTAGTATAAGGCTATTATGTGATACAGTATGAAATGCCTTTGCAAAGTCCAATTAAATCATATTTGCTGCATTACCAATATCTACATTTGTACTTACCTCCTCATAGGAACCCAACATATTGGTTAGACACAACTTATCTTTCATGATCCATACTGGTTATCAGTTATTATATCATTCTTTCTAATATATCGTTGCATGTGAACTCTTAAAATGCCCTCAAAAACCTTGCACACCACTGAAGTCAGACTAACCGGATGGTAGTTGCCTTGATCCACCCTCTTACGTTTGTTAAAAATCGGTACCCTATCAGCCGTTCTCCAATCTTTAGGTACTAACCCTTTTAAATAAGAGTCTAAGAATATAAAATACAGAGGTCTGTCAATAATGGAGCTCAATTCCCTCAATATTCATGGATGAATGCCATCTGGCCTGGGGGATTTGTCAATGTTTACTTTACTCAGACACAGGTGTACTTCTTCTTGTGTTAAATTAGTTATATCAGGGAGAACTTTGATTTTTGCCTTGTTGAATGATCCCTGGAACAGTCAGTTCCTTGGTGAACACAGATATAAAGTGTCTGGTTAATATCTCAGCCTTTTTGCTAAGCTTCTATAATTATCCTGTTATAATCTTTTATGGGGGTGATACCATCCTTTTTTTCCTTTTGGCATTTATGTATCTATTTATAAAAAAAAATTGGGGGTTTATTTTAATGTCTTTGGCGATTTTTGTTTCAGTATCTAATTTTGCTAGCTTGATTTCTTTTTTACATTAACTATTTAGAATTTTATACTCCTGAAATGCTATTTCTGTATTCTCAGTCTTCAAGATTTGAATGCCTTTTGTTTTTGTTTGATTATACTTTGTATGGTCTTATTTATCCATAGTAGTTTATTTTTTTTCGTAGACATTTTATTACCAGAGGGTATAACTTTTTTTACAGGACTCTAGTAATATATCCTTAAACTTGCCTCATTCATGTTCAGTATCCCCAGTTACCATGACTTTGTCCCAATCTACATGATTAAGCTCTTCCCTTAATTTGTTCAAATCAGCTTTCCTAAAATGCCAGGTTTTAGCATTTTCTCATTAAAATGTTCTATTGAATATTATATTGAAACTTACCATATTATGGTCACTGCTGCTCAAGTGCTCCCGGACCTGTATACCTGAAATTATATCTGGTCTATTTGACAGGACCAAATCCAACAAATTATCTCCCCTGGTTGGTTCATTTACCATCTGAGAGATGTCATTGTCTTAAATTGTATATACAAAGTTGCAACTTTTAGCACAACCCAAAGATTGTATGTCCCACTGAATGTCTGGATAGTTAAAATCCCCATAATAAGGACCCGATTATTATTATTATTGGCTGCTTTTTTAATTTGTTACAGCAGTTCATTCTCTACCTGTTCAACCATGTTAGGAGACTTATAGCAAATGCCAGGATTCCACCAAGGGGAGCAGAAACTGGGTGGACACAACTCTCCCTATAGTAGTAGTAAAGCTCACAGGGATGCACACACAGAGAATGAGTAGTCGATAAGCAGAAGCAGTGCCAGGAGGTCACGTCAGAACAGAGAGAATCAGCAATGAGCAAGCTGTAAACCAGGTGGAAGCACAAGAGTCAGAAGCCGAGAGAGCATGTAAATACCAAAGCAGGAAGCAGAGACAAGGTCAGGTAACTTCACCGAAGTCAAAAGCCGGGAGATCAGTCAGAGCAATGGAGGGGGCAGGGATCGGGACGGAGGATGGGACCAGGGTCAGGAAGGCAAGGAAGAAAAAACACAGAAAATGGAGGTCAGAGAGAGGTCAGGTGAGTAGCAGGATGGGTCAGGGAACTCACAAAACCAGAAGCACACGCTGTAATCCAGGAGCTATCACTGGCAATGCTCTGTTGGAAACCACACCAAGAAAAAGCAGAGTGGGTCCTGGAGCAAGGCACTACAGAGCAAACCCCGTCCACCAGACTTAACCCTTCAGGGATCAGCAGCAGTCATAACAGCAAACTCCAATTAGCAGCTTTCCATTATTGGCCTCGTCTGGTCTCTTGTACATTTACCAATACTGACTTCATATTGGTGCAGCTCCTCCCAATGTCATCACTGACCACAGGTCGTAAGTTAGAATTGATACACATCTCTCTACCTTTTCTATCTCTCCTGTCCTTTCTGAATGTGATGTAACCCTCCACATTTGTCACCCAGTCATGGATCTTATCCAGGCAGGTTTCCGTAATGTCTACCAAATTGTAATCCGCAGTTGACATAAGCTGAATGTGAAGTGAAAACAAAGACTTCTAAAAAGCCAAACTGTACAAAATATTTAATGAAATCAAACTGCAAAAAACTTTTTTACCCACAAATACAAGTGCATCTCAATAAATTAGAATAGCATCAAAAAGTTAATTTATTTCAGTAATACAATACAAAAAGGGAAACACATTTTATATAGAGTCATTACAAACAGAGTGATCTATTTTCTATTTCAAGTGTTTATATCTTTTAATGTTGTTGATTATGGCTTACAACCAATAAAAACCCAAATGTCATTATCTCAGAAAATTAAAATATTATATAAAACCAACTGAAAAAAATATTTTAAACTGAGAAATGTTGGCCTACTTAAAGGTCTGTACAGTAAATGTACTCAATACTTGGTTAGGGATTCTCTTACATGAATTACTGCATCAATGTGGTGTGGCATGGAGGCGATAAGCTTGTGGCACAGCTGAGGTGTTATGGAAGCCCAGGTTGATTTGATAGCAGCCTTCAGCTCATCTGCATTGTTGGGTCTGGTGTCTCTCTTCTTCTTGAAAAAAATATCACATAGATTCTCTATGGGGTTTAGGTCAGGCAAGTTTTCTGGCCAATCAAATACACTGATACCGTGGTTATTAAACCAGGTATTGGTACTTTTTGCAGTGTGGATAGGTGCCAGGTCCTGCTGGAAAATGACATTTCCATTTCCAAAAAGCTTCTCGGCAGAGGGAAGCATGAAGTACTTTAAAATTTCCTAGTATATGGCTGCATTGACTTTGGTCTTGATAAAACACAGTGGACCTACACCAGCAGATGACATGGCTCCCCACACCATCACTGATTGTGGAAACTTCACTTTAGACCTCAAGCAGCTTTTATTGTGGCCTCTCCACTCTTCTTCCAGACCCTGGGACCTTAATTTCCAAATAAAATGCAAAATTTACTTTCAGCTAAAAACAACACCTTGGACCACTCAGCAACAGTCCAGTTATTTTTCTCCTTGGCCCAGGTAAGACACTTCTGTATACTTCTGTGTGTAGTGGTTCTTGAAGCACTGACTCCAGCAGCAGTCTACTCCTTGTGAATTTCCCACAAATTTTTGAATGACCTTTCTTAACAATCCTATTAAGGCTGCGGTTATCTCCGTTACTAGTGCACCTTTTTCTACCACACTTTTGCCTTCAACTCAACTTCCCATTAATATGCTTAGATACAGCACTCTGTGAACTGGTAGCTTCTTTAGCAATGACCTTTTACGGCTTAGCCTCCTTGTGGAATGCGTCAAAGACTGCCTTCTGGACACCTGTCAAGTCAGCAGTCTTCCCCATGATTGTGTAGGCTACTGAACACGACTAAGCAACCATTTTAAATGCTTAGGAAGCCTTTTCAGGTGTTTTATGGTAGTTATTATGGTAGTTATTATAATTTTCTTAGGTAACAACTTTTGGGTTTTCATTGGCTGTAAGCTATAATCATCAACATTACCAGAAATAAACACTTGAAATAGATCATTATGTTTGTAATGACTCTATATTATGTGTTTCCCTTTTTGCAATGAATTACTGAAATACATTAACTTTGAGGATATTCTAATTTATTGAAATGCACTTGTACATACATTTACCGTATTTTTCGCTTTATAAGACGCACTTTTGTTCCCCCAAATTTTGGGGGAAAGTAGGGGGTGCGTCTTATAAGCCGAATATACGGGGGGGTATATATATATGTACACTGCAGGGTCCAGGGGAGGTGGGGGCAGCAGCTCTGGAGTGCATTGGAATGCTGCGGGCTGCAGCCTTTGATCTCCTGCTCCCGCTCATATAATATGCACAGCCGCTGTCCATCTCCAGTGGTGCTGAAATCGCACCGCAGTGAGGGGCTGGGGGAGCGGTGCATATTATATGAGCCTGCACCCCCCTGTGATGGCACATGCCCCCCCTTTGTTAGATTTGGCCCCCAGGCTGCTGCTCATTCTAAAATAAAAAAGCTTTACATACCCTCTCCAGCATTTCTCCCCGTGTCCCTGCTTCCACTGTGATCAGGCAGGCAGAGATCTCAGTCTGCTGTGCCGATCACATGACCGCACTGAGAACCAGGAAGTAAGCAACAGAAGCACGGAGAGAGACAGGAGGGATATAAACGCTGGAGGAGGTAAGGAAAGAGTGTTTTATTTTACTATGGGCAGCAGCATGGGGGCGATATCTAACACAGGGGGACTTGTGCGATCTATATAGGGGCCATGGGCAGCACTACGGGGGGCGATATCTAACACAGGGGGACTTGTGCGATCTATATAGGGGCCATGGGCAGCACTATGGGGGCGATATCTAACACAGGGGGACTTGTGCGATCTATATAGGGGCCATGGGCAGCACTATGGGGGCGATATCTAACACAGGGGGACTTGTGCGATATATATAGGGGCCATGGGCAGCACTATGGGGGCGATATCTAACACAGGGGGACTTGTGTGATCTATAGGGGCCATGGGCAGCACTATGGGGGCGATATCTAACACAGGGGGACTTGTGCGATCTATATAGGGGCCATGGCCAGCACTATGGGGGCGATATCTAACACAGGGGGACTTATGCGATCTATATAGGGGCCATGGGCAGCACTATGGGGGAGATATCTAACACAGGGGGACTTGTGAGATCTATAGGGGCCATGGGCAGCACCATGGGGGCGATATCTAACACAGGGGGACTTGTGCGATCTATAGGGGCCATGGGCAGCAGCATGGGGGCGTTATCTAACACAGGGGAACGATTGCAATCCATAGGGGACCATAGGCAACACAGGGGAATGTATACAATCCACAGGGGGCCATAGGCAGCACAGGGGAATGTATGCAATCCATAGGGGGCCATAGGCAGCACAGGGGAACGTGTGCCATCACAAGGGGGCTATATTCAATATAAGGGGGCCATATCCAGATTAAGGGGGCTAATTTTAGGATGGGGGGCTATGAGGGACATATACCCTATATGATTTGTTAGAGGGACACTGGCATTATAAAATGGACCCCATTTAACATTAAAAAAAAAAAATCTCTTTTCCTTTACCAAATTTGAGGGTGCGTCTTATAATCAGGTGCGTCTTATAAAGCGAAAAATACGGTAAGTTAAAAAAAAAAATCAAAAAAAAATCAGCCCTTGAGGTTGACAATCTTAATAGAGTCACTTGCAAGGTAATGTTAAACAGCCTTCCAACACAATGTGTGGCAGGATAAGAGCTGCAATAATAAGGTAAGGAAAGTTAAAAACAGAGCAGACAGACAGATACTACTTATAGTCCTTCCAGTTAAATTAATAAAAGAACATTTGTTACATAAAAAGTGTCTTTTTAAGCTTTCCCACTAATTAATCATTGCTCTGTTAGTAGATAGCAACACAATGAGCTCCAGTGACCAAACATTCATACAATGGCTATGCCAGAATTATGAAGGAAGGTTTCCATGGTGCTTTAATTCACATCTACTAAGCACGTGCTTATGTAGTTATCATTTGACCTTGATAAGTATGCTTGTCTCATAAGCTTTTCTGTTACCTTGAATAAGTCACTAACTGCATCTATTGTATTTAGAAAAATAATTTTCTGTACAGATGAGAAAAGGCATCAGCAGCACAAAGGAAACCAAAAATCACTTTCACCTGTTAAATTTTAGATCCTTCAGTATTTCTCTCTTTAAACCATACTGTCCATTGTTATTTTTCAGACTGATTCCAAAATAAAAAAAAATTCCATCAGGAAAAATTAAGGTAAATGTCTTGGTGGTTTTTTTTTAGATATGTGAAAATTAGGATAACTGTAATTATTTAACAATTAAGAATAAGTGTGCACTACCATGCTCGAGTACTCTGTACTTGTAACAAATAGTTGGATGCTCGGATGGGAGCAACTCAAGAACCCGAATATAATGGAAATCAATGAGGAACTCAAGCATTTTTCAGGAAATCTTCTGGAAAAATGCCCATTGATTTCAATTATACCCAGGTACTGGAGTCGCGCCCATACAAACATCCAACTGCTCGTTACGAGTGTTGGTTGAGCAACCGAGCATAGTACTGCTCACTCATCACCATTAAAAATCCATGGCTTGAAGGTATAGATTTCATATAAGCAGTCTGAAATAGAGGTGACTAGATTAATGTGTGGAGGATTGACTTCGAATCGAATTTACTGAAATTAAGAAATCAGCATGAATTTGAGAACTCTGAGTTTCAATTCATGAGTATCATAAAAAAAAAAAAGAATGCTGGCAGCATTTTACCCACTGCTGAGGACGTAGCAAGTGGGCTAAGACCATGAGGGGCTGATGCATGGGCTTTCCCATAATGGATTATAACTACAAATCATATGATCTAGCCCAGTCAATCATGGTAGACTATTACATCCACTGGAAAAGATGGGAGCTGGGAAGGGTGTGCCATTTTAGGCTTTTCCAATGGTCAGGAGATCAGAGAGCACAATTCATTTGAAATAGTGGTAGAAAAAGACCTTGACAGATTGGGATGTAATACTTCAGTGCTGATTCCCATTGTAAATGGAAGTGGTAGTTTCTGTTTGTGAATACAATAGAGTACAAAGAGTCAAAAGATGCAGAGAAGTGCTGTAGTTATATGACTGTGGATTGATTAATCCAGAATATACAGCAGTAACAAATTCTTATTAATATTCTCTTTTATTCTTCACTACAAACAATGAGGGTGTCAAAAATAGCAACAGAAAGAGGAGATAAAAACTCCAAAAATTTAATATACTCACAGCAGAAAAGAGGGCAACCTGTCCAGTTAGCCCAGGCCAACACATCTGATACACCAAAAGGATGCAGACAAACCTCTCAACAAGATGGACACTTCACAAGTGCAAGGTAAACTGCACACTAGTGGCGCGCATAGGGCACTGTTCACACTTGTGTGCGCATGGTGTCCAGCCAGCAACCTATTACCATGCCCTTACTATTAGATTAGGCGGGTTACCCGGACACTACTCACTGCAGCACACAAGGGACAGAGACTCCACTATGCGCGGCCTGTATTAAGAGGCCTGGCTGCACCCTGTATAAAAAAAAGTGCAAAAAATATATCAAATATATATGAGGTATTAGTTAGTAAATTGGCCAATGTACATAAGCCTGCAATCCTCATTACGGATCCTCATGCTTGCAGGTCCCTACACTGATAAATAGCAAATATAGCAACAGAAAGAGGAGATAAAAACCATTCCAAAAATTTAGTTTTTATCTCCTCTTTCTGTTGCTATTTTTGATATTTACTAACTAAAACCTCATATATATTTGATATATTTTTTGCACTTTTTTTTATACGGGGTGCAGCCAGGCCTCTTAATACAGGACGCGCATAGTAGAGTCTCTGTCCCTTGTGTGCTGCAGTGAGTAGTGTCCGGGTAACCCGCCTAATCTAATAGTAAAGGCATGGTAAAAGGTTGCTGGCTGGACACCATGCGCATACAAGTGTGAACAGTGCCCTATGCGCGCCACTAGTGTGCAGTTTACCTTACACCTGTGAAGCGTCCATCTTGTTGAGAGGTTTGTCTGCATCCTGTTGGTGCATCAGATGTGTTGGCCTGGGCTAACTGGACTGGTTGCCCTCTTTTCTGCTGTGAGTATAAACAATGATGGTGGTATTATACCAGCCAGTGTTAATTTTGTTAGTGAATCAAAATCCTGAAACAAAGGCTTGAATGTCACTGACAAAGCGTGCTTCCTGCATTTTGAGAAATACCGCTATACTTACCAGTCTCCGGTAGACACTAGAGTGTATGGGCTTCTTCTAGGTATGACATCATTCAACAGGCACCTATCACACGGGGGCAGGGGGTGAAGCATGATTGTAGTGGAAGGGAGAAAACATGGCCAAGCTCACTAACCAAGCCGTTCATGCCTACTAACCCAGCTGGTCACAACCACTAAACTGGAAACAGCCCATACAGTCTAGGCTCAACTGTGCCTGCTCCCGCAGCCCCTCCTGCTTTCGATGCTACTCATTAGACTTGTGCATATTTACTGCTTCCCTCCCCCACTGGAGTCTGTGATTGGTTGCAGTCAGGCACGTCCCCAGCCTGTGTGACAGAGTCTGACTGCAACCAATCACAGACCTGGTCTGCAGGTCCATTGTACAGTAAAAGATAAATTAAAAAAAAATGATGTGGGGTCCCCCATATTATGATACCCAGCCCAGATAAAGCCTACAGCTACATGCTGCAGTCCCCAGCTGTGCTTATCTTGGCTGTGTATCAAAATAAGAGGCAGCCCATGCGGATTTTTTAATTATTTAAATAAATAATAATAAAAAACAGCGTGTGGTCCCCCCCAATTTTGATACCCAGTCAAGATAAAGCCCATAGCTGGGGGCTGGTATTCTCCATCTGGAGAGACCCTGCCTTAAAATATCAGCCTGCAGCCGCCCAGGATAGTCGCATCCATTAGATGTGACAATCTCAGCACTTTACCTGTCTCTTTCCAAATTGCCCTGGTGCCGTAGCAATCGGGGTAATATCAGGTGTTAATCACAGCTGACAGTTGCGACTAAGCCCTAGATTGGTAATGGCAGGTGTCTATGAGACACTCCCCATCACCAATCTGTAATAAGTGAAAAGAAATAAACACATACACCGAAAAAATGCTTTATTTGAAATAAAATACAAAAAACACCCTCTTTCACCACTTTATTAACCCAAGTATCACACCCCTGCAGGTCCGTCATAATCCACATGAAGTCCCACGACGATTCACGTCTGCTACATCTGAAGATCACAGCAAGTGGCCATAGGACAAGACGGCACGCTGTGAACTCCAGAGAATGGATGAGTTGCACGATCAGCGGTCACTTCACTCAGGTGACTTCCGGTCAGAGTTGGCAATACCTGTAACCGTAAATAGCCTGAGTGAGATCTATAGTCTAAAACAAAACAGATTAGATAACAAGGAATATGTTCAATTATCTGTTTTGCTATTCTTATGAAGACTGCTCGGCTCAGAGTTTGGCATAAATCACAGATATGCAGGGATCAGGCCTGCTGTGTGACAACAGCCCAGACTGCTAGCGGTGTGTCTCAATGATACATTGGGCCCCATGAAACTAGGTGAGATCTGTTGTAATCCCGCAATCCATTTTAGTATTGTTGTGGTTTATGTGCATCCAATGACACATCTGTAGAGCAAGTGACTTAATCCTAAAATGAAGCTTTATTCCGACATCAGTGATTTTTCTTGTACAAAACAAAAATTACGTGAGTGTCATCAATGTTTTGGAATGGATTTCACCAATATTTGTTCACTATGTCAGTTTTTAATATCAGTTTTTCATCATTAATTTTTGCGATGTAAATCATAGACAGCACATGGACTGTACACTGATTTCATCCGTGTCCTGTGTGTGATTTTCAGGAACCACTAAATTTGCATGGGAAACATTTTGATCTGTGACCATGGACATGTCTCCATGATTTCTCAATATGATCACACGGACATGTGAACAGCTCTATAAATTATAATGGGTAATTCAGGGACATATTGTTAATGCAGCCTGTGTGGCTCAACAGGGCCCAAGAGGTTGGGGGGCCCATTTCTACCTCCAAGCAGGTGGAACTGTGCATTTTGATGAGTTTTTGGGCTGCAAAGGCCTTGTATATTCTTCTTGAACAAGAGCCCTTTTCTGTCGGTGTATGCCAGTGGACTAATTGTTCTATCCATGAAAACCACACATAGAATATCACATGAAAATGGATATCTGAATGAGGTCTAAACTGACGCATAAAGCTATATTTTGTGATTCCACAATCAGTGGACTGTAGCACTTGACCTCTGTCTCTGTGTGTCTATGAGTTCCTCTGTTTCTATATTCAGTTTAATGTAGAAATACATTTCTACCAAAAGACTAATGTAAATGACGTTTTTGCTTTTAGGGAAAATACTATGGTAATAAAAACAAAAGCAAAGCAACAACATTATGCACTTGTAGGTTGGAAGTTAATTAGAACACATCACCTTTAGTATCTTGTTTCTTTAATTATTCCAGATGATGAAGACTTGTAGGACGTAAATCCACTTACATTAATGAAAGCACCTAATCAATTGTAATTATCATTGGCAATTAAATTTAAAATGTCAAACACTGGCTTTTCACATTTGCACATTTAAGAAAATAAAGAGTGCCAATTAATGTAGATTAATTCCAATTAATGAAAATAAAAATGAAAATTGTTTACAACCTGGAAAATGCATATTTAAATTAACCCCCCAAATATTGTTAAAGGGATATTCACTCCTATATACTGTATTTGAAGAACAGGTCAACAAACAGGTCTAGTATATCTAAGTTCACATGTATAATAAAGCAATTCCATGGACAATACGTATATGGGTCTTGCAACCAATCTTCCAGTCTGTGGATCACTTTTTTACTGGGCTTGGCAGTCATGCAACACAGCTGGCACAAGACTGCTGAGCTCAGTAATTGTCGGCAGCCATCATGCGCAGTTAATCCATGATGTCACCACTGTAGTATCGCAACAAATAGGCATCACTGGATTTTTAAATGGCAAATATAGCTGATTTTCATATTTTTACCCAAGACTCTAGAATAATAAGTATAGTAAACCCACAAAACAGACAGACTTTGGAAGCAAGAATTTTTTTTTAATTTTTCTGTTTTAGAATCAAGGTGTTTTCTTTGGAATAAAAATAGTTTTTGAAGGACTTACTGTAAAACTGCATTAAATAAAAAAGGTGGTAATACTTGCTCTCACCAATCTACAGCAGCTTCAGTTCTGATGCAAGATTACAATTCAATCCATAGATGTTCAGAACTTATTGCGTGTTTTTTATTATGTAACCAGCTGCTGGTAGTATTACAATTGCATGGAGTTATAGCAAGAGCATTGCTTTTACAGTTGGGACAGTGAAAGAAGCAATAAGTTGTGATCATTGTTATGAGATGGTACTGCATATTTGGCAGTGGGAGATAGCTATGTTCAGGTCATCAGTCTGATCCACAGAATTATAGGTTACAGAGCTTTAACCCTGTAGAGAACAGGCCACATTTTTCAAATCTGATGTGTCACTTTACATGACAATAACATTGGATTCTTTCAACAGATCCCAGTGATTATGAGAACATTTTTTAATCACAAATGATACTTTATGTTACTTGTAAATTTAGGTCAGTATGTTTTGCGTTTATATATCACAATATCAGAAATTTGACAAAAATGTTACAATTTTCAAACTTTGATTATCTCTTTAATCCAGATGGTCACAGCACACAAAAAAAAAAATTAACATTTATCTCATGTCTGCTTTACATCAGCACTTCTGTAAAATGTTGTTTTATTTTGCTGAGGGAAAAGGGGTAATCCAGCTCACCGTACTGCCTTGCTGGTGTGTTCCAGATCCTGCGTACGGATTTGACTTGGCAGTCAATCAATAATAGAAAAGGAAAAGAGTTCCAGCGCCAGGAATGAGAAAATTAAAAATCCATTTTATTGTGCCAATGCATATTAAAATTCCAGCAGGTACAGCATATCAGTCGAATGGCAGCAGAACAACGCGTTTCGACGCCTCAGGTCTTAATCATGTTCTGAACGCGTTGTTCTGCTGCCTTCCGACTGAGATGCTGTACCTGCTGGAATTTTAATATGCATTGGCACAATAAAATGGATTTTTAATTTTGTTATTCCTGGCGCTGGAACTATTTTCCTTTTCTATTATTGTTTTATTTTGCTAGTATGTTTAAAGTTTCAAAAATGTAGCAGCAGTTTTTTATTATTTTTTTTTTTACAAAACTTATTTTTTTAGGGATTTATACAGTTTTGAAGTGACTTTGGGGGCCTACATATTGAAAAGCATCCAAAATTGATAATATTTTATTAACAGTGTCCCTCAACATATTCAAAACAGCTGTCAGGAAGTTTATTACCCCTTCCGATGCTTTTCAGGAATGAATGCAAAGTGGCATACCAGTAATGAAAAATGTTATTTTTACTACCTAAATGTTGCTAAGTTCTGAATAAGTCACTATATATGGCAGACCCAAAGATCATAATTTGGCATTGAATTGCCATGAGAAACATCAGAACCACATAATCATGATCTCAGATTGTTGAAGGAGTTAAAAAGGAAGCTCAAAGCTGGACCCTGTATGCCCAAAGACGACTGGGGAGTAGGAAACGCCCCGGATTGAGTGGTACCTGCCTTCAGTTGGTTTATTAAAGAGAGAGGGCATGCCCTTCCCAAGAAATTGAATGGGAATGAGTGGCAGCTGTGAAGAAACAAGCAGAGGAGCCGGAAGAGGTGCTACCCTGGAGGGTGTGGTCCAGAAGAAGGAGACTCCCTCAACAAGATTGGACGGCAACATTTCTGTGGATAGTGCAGAGCGAGATTGACAGAGATGGAAGGCTTGCAGCAGAGGGGAGATGATCCAACAGCTGCAGGCATTTTGGGTGGTGAGAGAGATGCTAAATGAGAAGGTGCCCAAGATACTTAGGTCACCACTGATTGCACCAACTATGAGTGAGCCCCCAGTTGGAAGGCCCTTACCCTGACACATTATAGCCAAGAAGCTCCTTGCTCAGCATCCCACAGAGGTTAAATGGGTGGCCCGGATCATTGAGGGGAAGAAGAAATGGAAGGCATGGATCCAGTCCCAACTGGCGCACCCAGGCAACTACATAGTCAGCAGCCACATTAGCCATGGTGTGATTCATCACCAGGGCTATTGCTTCATTCAGGAAGGGGGGACTGGTACCAAGGTGTATGTTAATGCCGGGTCAGAATGAGAGGTTCCCACCCTAACTTGGGTAGACCACGTCTGCTTCATCAAGAAGGATGGTCCTCAGGGGTGGCATGCCGTGGCAGTCTCCATGCGCTGGCTGAGGGAGCCTACCATGAAGCACTGTGGCCCGAAGGTTTCTTTCAGAAAGACAATCCCCCAGCATTGCTGAGCCTCCAGACTCACCATCCTAGTGAGGAGACTGATGCCAGCTTCACCAGCACTGTGTTGGTGCTCCAGGCCAGAACCCCAGAGGCGGTGCGTCCCACGGCAGTGGTGAATGTTGCCCAGGGTGCCCATTCAGCCTCATATATATCAAGGTGGCCAAGTCTAAAGCCACCTGGGTCGGCCATTGTATTCAGAGGGTTGAAGGAGTACCCAAAACCATATCCAAACTGCTTCTTAGTTGTGGTTGTTTACCCTACTTATATGGGACTGTTCTACATTACAAGGAGCACTGGTAAGGAGACTCAGCTCCTTGAAGATGGTCTAGAGCAGTCAAAGTTTTTGGGTTTGTTTCCCCCTCTCCCATTTGTTTTGCGAACGCTGCGCTCCCCTCTGCTGGATAGCAGGAATACGGGGTTGTTTGTCCTATATTATGGACTCTGTCTCTGCTCTGCCTAAGGACTATGCCCCATTGACTCCACCTCTACTTGAATCCCCTGGGCAATGTAATACAACAGTGGTCTGTAAACTGCAGAGAGGGGAGGGAGAAAAAGGGTACAGCGGACCCTGGAGAGCGGGTCCAGAACTGTTGTGCGCCTTGCCAGGAGAGGTCAAGTGAACGTATAATACTGCCTTTGGGAAAAAAATACTGTTGACTGTGGGCAATGGATTGTTTTAAAGATGTAACCTTGTTCGGCACCCGGATGAAAAAAAAACCTACAACCTGCTGCCATAACTTATGTGGGCTCTAAAGTAAAAGTTGTTTTTCTCTTTTTATCCGCCAGGATTATACATATATAAATATGAAAGTTTAATGGTCAGAGATGACCATATTTAAGTGGGGAGGTGTGTAGGAGGTGGACTTGCCCCTGTACTGGTTATGCTATGTATTCCATGTGTTATACCAACTGTATTGTATATGTTAATATGTAATGCTGCACGTGTAGGTGCAAGTTCTAGATGCAGTACAGCGGGACTGTTGACTACAGGCGTCATCTAGTGGTTGGTCTGATATAGCAGCAGAATTGAAAAGACAGAGTTAAGGGGTAAGTGACAGATACGAGAAGGAGGACTACAGGGAGGACTCAAAAGTGGGGACAGTGTAGTAGAGGGTTCAAGTGAGAGAAGATGTGGCCTCGGTGCTAGGGCTGGTAAAGAGGTCCAGAGCCTACAGCTCACCCCGGTAGCCTCTGAGAGTCATTCAGCTTGGGAGCCTTTGGGGCCTGGCAGCAGATGCAGGCTAGAGGAAGAGAGGGGAAAGAGACACAGATTCCGGAGCTTGAGGACAACATCCAAGATGGTGGGTGAGGACAGGTTGAGGAGCATTACCCCAGACTGAGCAAAATAAAGGGACAGGAAGATCATGTTTGTCACAGTGATATGAAGAATAAACGTGAATGATTCTGTTTGGCCAAGTAAACGCTAATGTTGCTTATGTTACTGTCTACGATGATGACTGCCAGCAGGGGGATTGACTTCAGCCTGAAGAAACCAGTAAGCATCATGCATCCCATCCGAAGTCACATACGCTCACCAGGTCTCCTCGGCAAAGGAGTGTGACGTGCAAGCGGCTGGCACCCCACTCCATCACATGCACCCTACAAAGACAGACACCCCAATTCAACCAACAAACACTAAAGGGCCTGGCAGCATCCAGCATGAAAAATGTGCAATAAAATGCACAAAAATAAATGCGCAAAAATAAAAGTATTACAGCTCCAGCAAAGTGTATGGATATATATGTATATGTATATACAAGTCTCCTGCCCGCTAGGCTTTTTCTTATCACAGTGTGACCCACAGTACATTTTTGAAATTCACTTCCTCTCATTTTCCCTTGTGGTAAGTATACTTTTTAATTGTGGATTTTCCCCATAAACCTATATGAGATATAAGGTATATGTGGGAGGTGAAAAATGTGCATCAGATTTTAGAGTGCTTTTGCAGCAGGCATGCACTAAAAAGGCATGTCATAGACTTTATTAATACATTTTTATTAAAGCAAAGTTAATGGGAAGTAATCAAAGAAAAACAGATTTAAAACATGACATACCAAAAAGAAACAAAAAATACAGCAAATAAAATCCAATAAAATAGATTTTAAAAAAATTATTCAACGCAATAAGGATAACACACTTAACTTTAGTTTGCTAATAGGTGCTGAAATGCAGAAAATGTCATTATGGGAACTTAGTATGAAAGAGTATTAAATAAGTAAAGGTAGGTCTAATAGCCTTTTTGACTGTTATAGTCATTTGATACATATTTTATTTGTTGTTTTTAAAATTATCAAGATACTACTGGTTATTGCTACACTTTAAAATGATTAAAAAAAAGTAAGCAGTGATGTTCATTTTTCCATATTTAATGGTAATGTGTGGGATTAGCTTAGAATTTGTATAGCCTTTTTAAGTGCAATCTTTTTCTTAGATAATTGACCATTATGCTTGAGGCTGCATCTGTAATACGTCATTTCTCATTTAAAACTTAATGAATAGATGGTTCTAAGAAAAGTTTTTGAATGGATTCTCAAATAAAAAAAAGTCATTCATAGATCAATGTTTTCTTATGATTTGAAATGGTAATGTATGCAAAATTAAATATAAAATCATAGGCATAAAGCTGTTTAAACTGGGTTTAGCATTGAAACATAAATGCACACATTTTTTAAATCATTGCTTCCACCTCTATAACATTTACATAAAAAAGAAACTAATTTAAATAACTATTGCATTAAAATGTGCCACAAACAAGAATTGAAGAGAGAACAATAAATAAGTTATTTTTGAAATGACAGGAATGGGAAAGCCACAAGTTGTTTTCTTGCTCCTTTTAAGTAATTTCATTTAATATAGTTCTTATAGCAATAGGTCACGTATTATTGTCCTGAACATTTTAATACATACTCTGGGTCATTTATTACCATCCCTAGAGATGATAGTAGTTCACGGCCACTGAACTAGAGCCCTGTGAACTACATCTTACCTTTTGGAGTCCCTATAGTCTGTTCCAATTAATAGACTGTACCAATGTAATTCCTGAATCAAGCCTCAATGATGATGTAGAACTCAGTTTACAAAGAGGTGCTGAGGATCCGCAGGTAAGAGGAGATTTACCGGTCTCTCGTCCGACGGCCCTTGAGTACTAATGTGACTGCTGGACCCAAAACCTTCAAACTGATATGTAGACAATGCTAGCTGTGTTACGTATCCAGCATCTGAATGTAACAGTTATGGGAGCCATCTCCAACAGTTGGTGCATAACTATTTAGAGGTCATCAATGACTGACAGCAGCATTTAAGGCTTTGTTCGCATGCTGCGTTTTTTTGCACTTTTTTGGGTGCAGTTTTGTTTCCAAAACTGCATGCATTTCTTTCCCCAGAAAAGTCTATGAGATTTCAGTTTCGCTATCCGCATGTTGCATCTCTTTTTTGGCTGCATCTTTGTGGTGACCAAAACGATGCACCATGTCAATTCTTTGTGTTTTTGCCAGCATTTTAGAGCTCTTCCAGTTAATAGATTTGACTTAAAAAACACACTGGGCAAAAACGCTGTAAAAGACGCAGCAAAACGCAACAAAAAATGCATGGTGAAGGGGTGTTTTTGGGACCAAAAACGTGCATCTTTGTGGTTACCACAAAAATGCAACATGCTAACATAGCCTTAATGTTTTGCAATTGTGAGATGCCATTGGATTGCCATGACAGCCAGGTGTGTACTGAAGAGCCCTATTACTGCATTCTTGGTACTCCTACGAAGCACAGCCAAAGAGCTTCATAAGGAACCTTAAGTTTCACTAAATTCTGCATTACTGTGGCATAATCCAATTATTGCTGGTTTAAGTCCTCCATGTGGACTTAAAAATATTCATAAATAGAGTTGAGCGCGGTTCGTGGTTCGTGGTTCTCCAGTTCGCGGCTCGAGTGATTTTGGGGCATGTTCTAGATCGAACTAGAACTCGAGCTTTTTGCAAAAGCTCGGTAGTTCTAGAAACGTTCGAGAACGGTTCTAGCAGCCAAAAAACAGCTAAATCATAGCTTGGTTTCTGCTGTAATAGTGTAAGTCACTCTGTGAATCAAACTATTATGACATTTCAGTGTATAGTGTGCGTGAACAGCGCCTTCAGATCACTGCTGTTTCTATAATGGCGATCGCCATTTTTTTTTTTTTTTTTTCTTGTCTTCCTTCCCTAAGTGCGCGCGTCTTGTGGGGCGGGCCAGCATGTCAGCCAATCCCAGACACACACACAGCTAAGTGGACTTTGAGCCAGAGAAGCAACGGCATGTGTGATAGGATCTGCATGTCACATGTCCCTGCATTATAAAACCGGACATTTTCTTCACGGACGCCATTATCTGCCTTCTGCGTCTTTGGTGTCAGACATCACTGTCGCAGCTCCGTCTTCCTGAGTCCTATAGCCGATACAGCTGTATGCGCTGCATACACAGCGTTAGACAGCTTAGGGAGAGCACTTTATAGCAGTCCTTTTAAGGGCTCCAACCGGCAGGGTCAGAGAGCCATAGGTGACAGGTCCTGCAAACAGCAACAGCGTCTGTGTAGCCCAGGTCAGGGATTTCCTACCTGCATTTCACCATTAGGAGGGAATAGAAAGGCAGGCTTCCATTCCTCTACCCAGAGCACCACAATCCTGCCACTGTACCCTCTTGTCCTCTGCACACTCCAACTGATAACTAAGCCATTATACTAGCAAACACTCAGTGTACCTAGTGGCATCCTATACGTGGCTATTGGACTTTGCTATAGTCCCACTAGTGCAAAGACATTTGCAGAGCGCGTCTGCCTGCATTGCACACTACAACTCATTCTAAACAAGCCATTATACTAGCAAACACTCAGTGTACCTAGTGGCATCCTATACGTGGCTATTGGACTTTGCTATAGTCCCACTAGTGCAAAGACATTTGCAGAGCGCGTCTGCCTGCATTGCACACTACAACTCATTCTAACCAAGCCATTATACTAGCAAACACTCAGTGTACCTAGTGGCATCCTATACGTGGCTATTGGACTTTGCTATAGTCCCACTAGTGCAAAGACATTTGCAGAGCGCGTCTGCCTGCATTGCACACTCCAACTCATTAAAACCAAGCCATTATACTAGCAAACACTCAGTGTACCTAGTGGCATCCTATACGTGGCTATTGGACTTTGCTATAGTCCCACTAGTGCAAAGACATTTGCATAGCGCGTCTGCCGGCATTGCACACTCAAACTCATTTTAACTAAGCCATTATACTAGCAAACACTCAGTGTACCTAGTGGCATCCTATACGTGGCTATTGGACTTTGCTATAGTCCCACTAGTGCAAAGACATTAGCAGAGCACATCTGCCTGCATTGCACACTACAACTCATTCTAACTAAGCCATTATACTAGCAAACACTCAGTGTACCTAGTGGCATCCTATACGTGGCTATTGGACTTTGCTATAGTCCCACTAGTGCAAAGACATTAGCAGAGCACATCTGCCTGCATTGCACACTACAACTCATTCTAACCAAGCCATTATACTAGCAAACACTCAGTGTACCTAGTGGCATCCTATACGTGGCTATTGGACTTTGCTATAGTCCCACTAGTGCAAAGACATTTGCAGAGCGCGTCTGCCTGCATTGCACACTCCAACTCATTAAAACCAAGCCATTATACTAGCAAACACTCAGTGTACCTAGTGGCATCCTATACGTGGCTATTGGACTTTGCTATAGTCCCACTAGTGCAAAGACATTAGCAGAGCACATCTGCCTGCATTGCACACTACAACTCATTCTAACCAAGCCATTATACTAGCAAACACTCAGTGTACCTAGTGGCATCCTATACGTGGCTATTGGACTTTGCTATAGTCCCACTAGTGCAAAGACATTTGCAGAGCGCGTCTGCCTGCATTGCACACTCCAACTCATTCTAACCAAGCCATTAGACTAGCAAACACTCAGTGTACCTAGTGGCATCCTATACGTGGCTATTGGACTTTGCTATAGTCCCACTAGTGCAAAGACATTTGCATAGCGCGTCTGCCTGCATTGCACACTCAAACTCATTTTAACTAAGCCATTATACTAGCAAACACTCAGTGTACCTAGTGGCATCCTATACGTGGCTATTGGACTTTGCTATAGTCCCACTAGTGCAAAGACATTAGCAGAGCACATCTGCCTGCATTGCACACTACAACTCATTCTAACCAAGCCATTATACTAGCAAACACTCAGTGTACCTAGTGGCATCCTATACGTGGCTATTGGACTTTGCTATAGTCCCACTAGTGCAAAGACATTTGCAGAGCGCGTCTGCCTGCATTGCACACTCCAACTCATTAAAACCAAGCCATTATACTAGCAAACACTCAGTGTACCTAGTGGCATCCTATACGTGGCTATTGGACTTTGCTATAGTCCCACTAGTGCAAAGACATTAGCAGAGCACATCTGCCTGCATTGCACACTACAACTCATTCTAACCAAGCCATTATACTAGCAAACACTCAGTGTACCTAGTGGCATCCTATACGTGGCTATTGGACTTTGCTATAGTCCCACTAGTGCAAAGACATTTGCAGAGCGCGTCTGCCTGCATTGCACACTCCAACTCATTAAAACCAAGCCATTATACTAGCAAACACTCAGTGTACCTAGTGGCATCCTATACGTGGCTATTGGACTTTGCTATAGTCCCACTAGTGCAAAGACATTTGCATAGCGCGTCTGCCTGCATTGCACACTCAAACTCATTTTAACTAAGCCATTATACTAGCAAACACTCACTGTACCTAGTTGTATCCTAAACGTGGCTATTGTACTTTTGTCAATTCACAGTATTGGAACGTTATTTGCAGCACGTCTGCCTGCATTGCACACTCAAACTTTTTTAAACTCAGCCATTTATAGTAGCAAACACTCAGTGTACCTAGTTGTATCCTAAACGTGGCTATTGTACTTTTGTCTATTCACAGTATTGGAACGATATTTGCAGCACGTCTGCCTGCATTGCACACTCAAACTTTTTTAAACTCAGCCATTTATAGTAGCAAACACTCAGTGTACCTAGTTGTATCCTAAACGTGGCTATTGTACTTTTGTCTATTCACAGTATTGGAACGATATTTGCAGCACGTCTGCCTGCATTGCACACTCAAACTTTTTTAAACTCAGCCATTTATAGTAGCAAACACTCAGTGTACCTAGTTGTATCCTAAACGTGGCTATTGTACTTTTGTCAATTCACAGTATTGGAACGTTATTTGCAGCACGTCTGCCTGCATTGCACACTCAAACTTTTTTAAACTCAGCCATTTATAGTAGCAAACACTCAGTGTACCTAGTTGTATCCTAAACGTGGCTATTGTACTTTTGTCTATTCACAGTATTGGAACGATATTTGCAGCACGTCTGCCTGCATTGCACACTCAAACTTTTTTAAACTCAGCCATTTATAGTAGCAAACACTCAGTGTACCTAGTTGTATCCTAAACGTGGCTATTGTACTTTTGTCAATTCACAGTATTGGAACGTTATTTGCAGCACGTCTGCCTGCATTGCACACTCAAACTTTTTTAAACTCAGCCATTTATAGTAGCAAACACTCAGTGTACCTAGTTGTATCCTAAACGTGGCTATTGTACTTTTGTCTATTCACAGTATTGGAACGATATTTGCAGCACGTCTGCCTGCATTGCACACTCAAACTTTTTTAAACTCAGCCATTTATAGTAGCAAACACTCAGTGTACCTAGTTGTATCCTAAACGTGGCTATTGTACTTTTGTCTATTCACAGTATTGGAACGATATTTGCAGCACGTCTGCCTGCATTGCACACTCTAACTTTTTTAAACTCAGCCATTTATAGTAGCAAACACTCAGTGTACCTAGTTGTATCCTAAACGTGGCTATTGTACTTTTGTCTATTCACAGTATTGGAACGTTATTTGCAGCACGTCTGCCTGCATTGCACACTCTAACTTTTTTAAACTCAGCCATTTATACTAGCAAACACTCAGTGTACCTAGTTGTATCCTAAACGTGGCTATTGTACTTTTGTCAATTCACAGTATTGGAACGTTATTTGCAGCACGTCTGCCTGCATTGCACACTCAAACTTTTTTAAACTCAGCCATTTATAGTAGCAAACACTCAGTGTACCTAGTTGTATCCTAAACGTGGCTATTGTACTTTTGTCTATTCACAGTATTGGAACGATATTTGCAGCACGTCTGCCTGCATTGCACACTCAAACTTTTTTAAACTCAGCCATTATACTAGCAAACACTCACTGTACCTAGTTGTATCCTAAACGTGGCTATTGTACTTTTGTCTATTCACAGTATTGGAACGATATTTGCAGCACGTCTGCCTGCATTGCACACTCAAACTTTTTTAAACTCAGCCATTTATAGTAGCAAACACTCAGTGTACCTAGTTGTATCCTAAACGTGGCTATTGTACTTTTGTCTATTCACAGTATTGGAACGATATTTGCAGCACGTCTGCCTGCATTGCACACTCAAACTTTTTTAAACTCAGCCATTTATAGTAGCAAACACTCAGTGTACCTAGTTGTATCCTAAACGTGGCTATTGTACTTTTGTCTATTCACAGTATTGGAACGATATTTGCAGCACGTCTGCCTGCATTGCACACTCAAACTTTTTTAAACTCAGCCATTTATAGTAGCAAACACTCAGTGTACCTAGTTGTATCCTAAACGTGGCTATTGTACTTTTGTCAATTCACAGTATTGGAACGTTATTTGCAGCACGTCTGCCTGCATTGCACACTCAAACTTTTTTAAACTCAGCCATTTATAGTAGCAAACACTCAGTGTACCTAGTTGTATCCTAAACGTGGCTATTGTACTTTTGTCTATTCACAGTATTGGAACGATATTTGCAGCACGTCTGCCTGCATTGCACACTCAAACTTTTTTAAACTCAGCCATTTATAGTAGCAAACACTCAGTGTACCTAGTTGTATCCTAAACGTGGCTATTGTACTTTTGTCTATTCACAGTATTGGAACGATATTTGCAGCACGTCTGCCTGCATTGCACACTCTAACTTTTTTAAACTCAGCCATTATACTAGCAAACACTCACTGTACCTAGTTGTATCCTAAACGTGGCTATTGTACTTTTGTCAATTCACAGTATTGGAACGTTATTTGCAGCACGTCTGCCTGCATTGCACACTCAAACTTTTTTAAACTCAGCCATTTATAGTAGCAAACACTCAGTGTACCTAGTTGTATCCTAAACGTGGCTATTGTACTTTTGTCAATTCACAGTATTGGAACGTTATTTGCAGCACGTCTGCCTGCATTGCACACTCAAACTTTTTTAAACTCAGCCATTTATAGTAGCAAACACTCAGTGTACCTAGTTGTATCCTAAACGTGGCTATTGTACTTTTGTCAATTCACAGTATTGGAACGTTATTTGCAGCACGTCTGCCTGCATTGCACACTCAAACTTTTTTAAACTCAGCCATTTATAGTAGCAAACACTCAGTGTACCTAGTTGTATCCTAAACGTGGCTATTGTACTTTTGTCTATTCACAGTATTGGAACGATATTTGCAGCACGTCTGCCTGCATTGCACACTCAAACTTTTTTAAACTCAGCCATTTATAGTAGCAAACACTCAGTGTACCTAGTTGTATCCTAAACGTGGCTATTGTACTTTTGTCTATTCACAGTATTGGAACGATATTTGCAGCACGTCTGCCTGCATTGCACACTCAAACTTTTTTAAACTCAGCCATTTATAGTAGCAAACACTCAGTGTACCTAGTTGTATCCTAAACGTGGCTATTGTACTTTTGTCTATTCACACTACTGCAAATCTATGTGCAGCACCTCTGCATGACAACCTCGTGCTCTGTTTTTAATAAGCTATAATGATAGCACAAAATACTGCCATTTTGTGGCATCATAGAACTGGCTGCTGTATTCCATTAGTGCCCCACTGGTGACAAGCTATTTCTAGCACCTCTACATCACACCCTCATGCACATTTAGCTACGCTAATGTTATAGCAAACTCATGGAATTCATTGCTGCATTTCATAATTCGGAGGGATAGAAAGTCAGGCTTCCTTTAGCTTTTCCTTCTGTTCATAGACAGCATCTCCAAGACAAATTTCCCCTCCACGTCTAAGTGTGGAGAGGCAGCTAGTGCGCATGCGTGTGCCGATGTACCCCAGCTGCAGCATAATTACAGTGTTTCGCCTAGTGAGTATGCTCAGCCTGACTGTGCCATTCCTGACGCTAAGTCTTCATTTCGGGATACAGCGCATGCTCCCACACTAAGTGTGAAAAGCCTCTTTGCACAGGTGCTTGCATTCTGTGCCGGGTCTAAGTCCTGTTTTGTGCCTAGACACCATGCTAAAGCTGATAGTCTTTTTTCAGAGACTGTATTTCATGCTACTGAGCATGCTCAGGCACTTCCTGCATCAGAGACTAGGTCCGGTAATGAACTCTTTGGCCCTGGCCCTGATGTGGGGGTCCCATATAGACCACAGGGCATCAGGTGTCCTCCCAAATGGCTTGCAGAGGCCCACACCTATGACTTGTCACCGCATTATTGATGGTCAGACGATGACTGGTGAGGTGTTTGGGTCATGGCAGCCATGAGGTCATCATTGAAGTTGCGTTTCCAAATAGGACGCTAGTTATGCCACTCATGACGTGTCACTCTGCTTTTGTCTCCAGGAGGTGCATTGTGGTTCACCCTGGTTTGGGGCGGACCCAGGTTATAAAAGGGGCTGGAGCCAACAAGGAGGTGCGCAGTCTTCTATTATGCTCCGAAAGAGCACACCTCCATGTGTTGAACCCATTGCGGCTTTAGGCCAGAGGTAGGCAGGGATAGGGTGGTGGATGCAGGCCACCACCACAGTTGGTAACGCAGAACGGTTAAGACCAGCTCCTGTCCTAACAGTCCTGCTTGTGCAGCCCAGTGGCATTAACAGGCCTGCTGCTGCTGATGCGCCTGCTGTCCACAGGTGTGGCCCCTACGCACACGGTCAGCGTACTCAATGGCCCCTGTGTTGTTAACAGGGAGTTCCTGGGCTGGGTGGGCATGTGGACCCTGTGACGCTAACAGGGCTCACAGTCTCCAGATCCGAATGGCGTCTAACTCGGTTCAGGCTACTATTAGTTTCATAGCCACACAGCTCTGTATCCTCCACCAAACCTTCAAGTTGCCAACCTCTCCTTTTCCAACTGGGAGCACGGTGGACACTGACTGCTGAAGGTGATATATACCTTTCTCTTTCTTTTCTTATTAATTTTTGTTATATAGCGGTCACAGATTATATACCACTTTATCCAAATCTGCCAGTCCCACTGTAACAGATGTTGTTTCTTCAGCAAATGTTACAGTTGTTTAACCACCAAATCCACGGACCCAAATTTTTTTCCCCTTTCCAACACACCTGTTCCCCTTTCCAACAGCATCTGTCCTTTTTCAACTCATTTTGGGATATGACCAAAAGTGCAACTGTGCAGGGACACCGTACTCAACGCCATCTCAGCACAGCAGCCATCCCTCGGTCCCTCCGATGTGGACAAGTAAAAGACCATTTCCTCCTATCCATGACAAAGTGTTGAGATTCACTCTGTGCAGCACTGGTGTTTAGTGGAAAAGTAGATCTAAGATTGCGTACCACATTCTGCAGATACTCCTGTATACGTGCGTCTATTTCTATGGCAGGAATTAGTTCGCCAAATTTTGTCTTGTACCGGGGATCTAACAGTGTGGCAACCCAGTATTCAGGATTACTTCAAATTCATACAATCCGAGGGTCATGTAGGTAGTGCAGCAAGAAGGCGCTCATGTGTCTTGTGCATCCAGGAGGACCAAGTCCTTGGTGTGTTGGTGGCAGAGAGGTGAGAATCGTGCATCCTTCCTCTGCCCTCTACCCACAACCTCGCACAACCGAAATGTGAGCAAGCTCTCACTCATCTGCTGAGTCTTCCATGCCCATCGCCAGTTCGTCCTCCATTTCTTCATGGGCTCCTGCACTTTCATCAACACTTTTTGCTGATACTATGCGCCCTTGTTAATCCCTCTCCCTCACCATGACTGCCGCATAGGTGCCGCTGACCATCTGGACCTCGTAGATCTTGTTATCCCTTCCGCATATGACTCCTCCTGTACTTCCTCCCCTTCCTCTTGTCCCAACACCTGACTCCGAATAATAATTACAGTGTGCTCCATCATGTAGATGACCAGAATTGTCACGCTGAGAATGACATTGCCAGTGCTAAACATCTTCGTCGACATTTCAAAACTGTGTAGCAGGGTGCATAGGTCCTTGATCTGACACCACTCCAGCAGCGTGATCTGCACCACCTCTGGATCAACTTATCCCAGGCTATATGTCTTACCGTATTTCAGCAGGGCTCTGCGGTGCTGCCACACACGCTGCAACATGTGCAGATTCCAATTCCTGCCTGTCGGAACATCGCATTTACGGCGTTTAACTGCCAGACCCTAAGACTTCCGGAGTGATGAAAG
Organism: Anomaloglossus baeobatrachus; assembly: GCF_048569485.1. NCBI lineage: Eukaryota > Metazoa > Chordata > Amphibia > Anura > Aromobatidae > Anomaloglossus > Anomaloglossus baeobatrachus. The sequence goes on from NC_134354.1 coordinate 451,710,950, forward strand.
TTGTTGAGCTGCTGTGTGCGCACGATGGAAGTGAGCACATAGCGAGCGTGCCCGCTGCACAAGGACATGTAGGCCGTGATGGTGTTTTAAAAATTGCTGGAGAATTCGGATCAACACGTGAGCCATAAAAGGCACGTGTGTCACATTGCCCTGAGGATGGCCCGCAGCCAGGTTTGCATCATTGCCGCACACGGCTGTTAAGTCACCAACGGAGTCCGCTCCGTCAATTTGTACTCCGGTCGCCAGGTGACAACGTGTTCCTTTCATGAATAGTGCTGATGATGGGAGAGTAGTCGATGCCAGCGGCGCAGGTGGACGCAGGTTATGCTCACCCACTGGGCTGCATTACCTTGACAGATGCAGAATCTCTGGCTGAATGTAGCTGGTGGGTATCTCACAGATGAAATACCATCATTCAGCTACAACCAATGGGAAGACACCACACCCTTTTTTATGCCCATCCTGTCTGCAGACCACTGCCAGACATAGCTATGAACCTCTGGTTAATTTTACCCCCAGTTCAGTTTTATGATTTTGTGTGCTTGTTACCTGACTACTTTTCCTGCTTGCTGTTTATGTACCTTGTTGGCCGATACGCATTTCACCTCTGCTTGTTTTCTGATTAAGTCCTGGCCGTCCCATTCTGTTCCTGTTCCTCAATTAATGTTTTGACCCTGCCTGACTACTATTCTCTGTAATAGCGGTGTGACTCACATTTCCCATACATTTCAAAGTAAAACTTTGACCGCCTGATGGCATTGAGCTCTGCTGCCAGCATAGTAAGGAGGTGTGTGGTAGTCCTTGTGCGCAGTTGCAAGGAAGGGTGGCCTGACCACACAGGGTTTGCGCAAAGGTAGAGGACCCACACGAGGTTGAAGAGGCAGAAGCAGTGTATTAACTTCTACATACAGAACAAGGATTGAAACAACTCGTGGGGACGGCAAGACTTGTACAGCAGACCCTTCTCCATCTCTCACCATAGTTTGCCAGTGCCCAGTCAGTGACATGTAATGACCCTGTCTATGCTTACTGGTCCAAGTATCTGTGTTGAAATGCACCCTGTCGCACACAGATTTTCTCAAGGAAGTGGTGATGTTGTGTGCGACATGCCGGTGTAGCGCGGGCATGCTTTTCTTGGAGAAGCAGTGGTGATTGGGCATCTGGTACTGGGGCACAGCGACAGACATAAGGTCTGTAAAATCCTGTGTGTCCACTACGCGTAAAGGCAGCATTTCGGTAGCCAACAGCTTACAGAGGGATAGAGTCAACCACTTAGCTTTGTCATGGGTCGCAGTAAGTGGCCTTTTATTTGACCACATCTGAGGGACAGAGATCTGGCTGCTGTCTGTAGACGGTGTTGAGTAGGGTGTCCCTGGAAAAATGCAGGTTTGTGAGAAAAGTGCAGGCGGAGACATGATGTTGGCTTCATCTTGCCTTCAGATCTGTTCATCTTGTATCATTTTTAAAAAACACAGCAAGCAAGGGTTACTCCAAGCGGAGTCTCCCTTTTTTTCCAAAAATTGGGCCCCACACAGACACCTTATCAGTGGCAGCACTTGTGCCCTAGTTGCAAACAGGATGTTTTGATTTGCATCAAGCACATTCCAAATCCACAAGCATTTACTCTCCCCAGGATGACACAGGGGTAGTAAATTCCTTCTGGATCCATGACTTGTTCATTTTGATGAACGTCAGTCTGTCCACATTGTCACTGGACAGACGCGTGCGCTTATCTGTCAGCACACACCCAGCAGCACTGAAGACACGTTCAGAGACAACGCTGGCAGCTGGACACGACAAAATCTTCGAGGCGTAACTGGAGAGCTCTTGACATTTTTCTAGATTTGAAGCACAAAAGGAGCAAGGCTCCATTTGCAAAGTCATTGCATCGATGTTCATTTGGAGATACTCCTGTATCATCCTCTCCATCCGTTGACTATGTGTCAGACTTGTTGTCTCTGGTGGCCTTGCAAAGGAGGGTCTAAAAAAATTATGAAAAGATTCCATAAAATTGCTGTTACCAGCACCAGATACGGTCCTACTGGTACGGGTAGACTGTTGAAGATGACGAGGCCGTCCCATGTTTGTCAAGTTACAACTGGGAGAATCACTCCCTTCACCTGCACGGTTGTTTGGTGGAAAAGCCGAGCTAAGATCGAGTAACAGCTTCTGCTGATACTCCTGCATACGTGCGTCCCTTTCTATGGGTGGAATTATGTCACAAAATTTGGACTTGTCCCGGGGATCTAATAGTGTGGCAAGCCAGTAGTCATCATCACTTCTAATTTTGACAATACGAGGGTCATGTTGGAGGTAGTGCAACAAGAAGGCACTCATGTGTCTTGCGCAGCCATGCGCACCAAGTCCCCGCTGTGTTTGTGGCATAGAGGTGCTAACCGTTCTTTCTTCCTCTGTCATCTCCCCCCAACCTCTTTCAACTGAAATTTGACCAAGGTCCCCCTCATCTGCTGAGTCTTCCATGTCCATGGACAGTTCGTCCTCCATATCTTCATGTCCTCCTGCACCTTCCTCAACATCTCACCTGCTACCATGCGCCCTTGTTGATCCCTGTCCCCCATGGTCCCATGCCTGCCGCGTTGGTGATGATGAACGTCTGGACCTTGGTGATGTTGTTGTGTCTTGCGCATATGAATCCTCCTGTAGTTCCTCCCCTTCCTGTTGTCCCACCCCCTGACTACGAATAGTGTTTAGCGTGTGCTCCAGCATGTAAATGACTGTAATCGTCATGCTGATAATGGCATTGTCAGCGCTAAACATATTCGTCGCCATGTCGAAACTGTGCAGAAGGGTGCATAGGTCCTTGATCTGAGATCACTCCATCAGGGTGATCTGCCCCACTTCTGCATCTCGTTGGCCCAGGCTATACATCATGACGTATTGCACCAGGGCTCGCCGGTGCTGCCACAGTCGCTGTAACATGTGGAGAGTTGAATTCCAGCGTGTCGCCACATCGCATTTCAGGCGATGAACCGGCAGGCCGAAAGACTTCTGTAGCGATGCAAGTCGCTCAGGTGCGGCGGTTGAACGGCGGAAGTGAGCACTGCAGACAGTTTCCGTGCCCTGGTCAGAAGGCCATCTAGGCCGGGATAGTGTGTTAAAAATTGCTGGACAACAAGGTTAAACACGTGAGCCATACAAGGCACGTGTGTCACCTTGCCCAGGCGAAGGGCCGCACCCAGGTTTGCAGCATTGTCGCACACGGCCTTACCAGGCTGCAGGTTTAGTGGAGACAACCATTTATTAAACTCAGTCTCCAGAGCTGCCCACAACTCAGTCGCTGTGTGACTCCTATTTCCAAGACATGTCAAGCTAAAGACCGCCTGATGCCGTTGTGCTCTGCTGCCAGCATAGTAATGAGGGGTGCGTGCTTCCTTCTGCGCAGTGAGAACGCTGGTGGCCTGACAGGCAGGCTTGGGGCGGAGGTGGAGGACACAGATGAGGTGGAGGAGGCAGATGCAGTGGCGGAACTTGGACAGACAGAGGATTGACACACAAGTCGTGGGGACGGCAAGACTTGTGCAGCAGACCCTTCACCATCTATCACCATAGTTACCAGTGCCCTGTCAGCGACATGTAACGTCCCTGTCCATGCTTACTGGTCCAAGTATCGGTGGTGAAATGCACCCGTTCACACACAGAGTTTCTCAAGGAAGCGGTGATGTTGTGTGCGACATGCTGGTGTAGCGCGGGCACACCTTTCTTAGAGAAGTAGTGGCGACTAGGCATCTGGTACTGGGGCACAGCGACAGACATAAGGTCTCTAAAATCCTGTGTGTCCACTAGGCGGAAAGGCAGCATTTCTGTAGTCAACAGCTTACAGAGGGATAGAGTCAACCTCTTCGCTTTGTCATGGGTCGCAGGAAGTGGCCTTTTATTTGACCACATCTGAGGGACAGAGATCTGGCTGCTGTGTGTAGACGGTGTTGAGTCGGGTGTCCCTGGAAAAATGCAGCTTTGTGAGGAAAGTGCAGGCGGAGACATGATGTTGCCTTCATCCAAAGTTGGTGCTATCGATGTCTGAGAGGGCTGTACACACTCACTTGTTTCCCCTTCCAAACCAACTGACGACCTACCAAGCAAACTGCCTGTTGCGGTTACAGTGGTGGAAGTTGTGGGTGGAAAAACAGGTGTGACAGCTGTCCCCACAGTCCTAGAAGATGACGAGCGCGCGGATGCACTGGAAGGGGCAGGCGGTGGATGGTTCGCTCCGCTAGGCCGCATTGCAGCACGGTGAGCTTCCCATCGGGCCATATGATATTTATTCATGTGACGATTCATGGAAGAAGTTGTCAAACTGCTGAGGTTTTGACCTCTACTAAGAGAACCATGACAAATTTTACAGATCACATAATTTGGGCGATCTTTTTCTATGTCAAAAAAGGACCTGGCTAGGCAAGGCTTAGAGGCCATGCGACCTGTTGATCCACCCCGAATAATGCTCAGAGGCAGAGTGGTGGCTGAGGATGCAGTTGTAGACGTGCTACCAGTGCTCCGACTGTGTCCAGGAAGGCGCCAGGTTACTTCGACGTCGGTTGCATCCTCCTCCACCGCCTCTGTTGACCTCCTCGAGTGTCTGACTGTGGGTTGACAGTAGGTGTGATCTAGAACTTAATCATCAATTGTTGTGTTTGCACTCCCCTACCCCTCAGACCGAGTTTCTTCTTGCCCTGACCGAATATTTAAGTTGTCATCCCAATCGGGTATCTGCGTCTCATCTTCATCAGTATGTTCCTCATTGCCTATAACCACAGTTGTTGGAAAGGCAGCATTTTGGTAGCCAACAGTTTGCATATGATGAAAGTCAACCTCCAAGCCATTTCATGCCCTTCTAAAAGCATGTAAAACACAGCGAGGGGACTCCAACCACAGTCTCCCTCGTTGCCACTAACTGGGCCACACACACCCCACTTGACTGGCATCGGTTGAGCCCCCCTTTTGACAAAGAAAAAGATGCTTTGCATGAAGCACTCTCAAAAATACGCGTGCCTTTCCCGTCCCCTGGCTGACCCAGGGGAAGAAAAGTCCTCTGAGAGCCATGACTTGTTCATCTTGGTTCTTTTAGAGACACAGCGAGGGGACTCCAACCACAGTCTCCCTCGTTGCCACTAACTGGGCCACACACACCCCACTTGACTGGCATCGGTTGAGCACCCTTTTGAAAAAGAAAAAGATGCTTTGCATGAAGCACTCTCAAAAATACGCGTGCCTTTCCCGTCCCCTGGCTGACCCAGGGGAAGAAAAGTCCTCTGAGAGCCATGACTTGTTCATCTTGGTTCTTTTAGAGACACAGCGAGGGGACTCCAACCACAGTCTCCCTCGTTGCCACTAACTGGGCCACACACACCCCACTTGACTGGCATCGGTTGAGCACCCTTTTGAAAAAGAAAAAGATGCTTTGCATGAAGCACTCTCAAAAATACGCGTGCCTTTCCCGTCCCCTGGCTGACCCAGGGGAAGAAAAGTCCTCTGAGAGCCATGACTTGTTCATCTTGGTTCTTTTAGAGACACAGCGAGGGGACTCCAACCACAGTCTCCCTCGTTGCCACTAACTGGGCCACACACACCCCACTTGACTGGCATCGGTTGAGCACCCTTTTGAAAAAGAAAAAGATGCTTTGCATGAAGCACTCTCAAAAATACGCGTGCCTTTCCCGTCCCCTGGCTGACCCAGGGGAAGAAAAGTCCTCTGAGAGCCATGACTTGTTCATCTTGGTTCTTTTAGAGACACAGCGAGGGGACTCCAACCACAGTCTCCCTCGTTGCCACTAACTGGGCCACACACACCCCACTTGACTGGCATCGGTTGAGCCCCCCTTTTGACAAAGAAAAAGATGCTTTGCATGAAGCACTCTCAAAAATACGCGTGCCTTTCCCGTCCCCTGGCTGACCCAGGGGAAGAAAAGTCCTCTGAGAGCCATGACTTGTTCATCTTGGTTCTTTTAGAGACACAGCGAGGGGACTCCAACCACAGTCTCCCTCGTTGCCACTAACTGGGCCACACACACCCCACTTGACTGGCATCGGTTGAGCCCCCCTTTTGACAAAGAAAAAGATGCTTTGCATGAAGCACTCTCAAAAATACGCGTGCCTTTCCCGTCCCCTGGCTGACCCAGGGGAAGAAAAGTCCTCTGAGAGCCATGACTTGTTCATCTTGGTTCTTTTAGAGACACAGCGAGGGGACTCCAACCACAGTCTCCCTCGTTGCCACTAACTGGGCCACACACACCCCACTTGACTGGCATCGGTTGAGCCCCCTTTTGAAAAAGAAAAAGATGCTTTGCATGAAGCACTCTCAAAAATACGCGTGCCTTTCCCGTCCCCTGGCTGACCCAGGGGAAGAAAAGTCCTCTGAGAGCCATGACTTGTTCATCTTGGTTCTTTTAGAGACACAGCGAGGGGACTCCAACCACAGTCTCCCTCGTTGCCACTAACTGGGCCACACACACCCCACTTGACTGGCATCGGTTGAGCACCCTTTTGAAAAAGAAAAAGATGCTTTGCATGAAGCACTCTCAAAAATACGCGTGCCTTTCCCGTCCCCTGGCTGACCCAGGGGAAGAAAAGTCCTCTGAGAGCCATGACTTGTTCATCTTGGTTCTTTTAGAGACACAGCGAGGGGACTCCAACCACAGTCTCCCTCGTTGCCACTAACTGGGCCACACACACCCCACTTGACTGGCATCGGTTGAGCCCCCCTTTTGACAAAGAAAAAGATGCTTTGCATGAAGCACTCTCAAAAATACGCGTGCCTTTCCCGTCCCCTGGCTGACCCAGGGGAAGAAAAGTCCTCTGAGAGCCATGACTTGTTCATCTTGGTTCTTTTAGAGACACAGCGAGGGGACTCCAACCACAGTCTCCCTCGTTGCCACTAACTGGGCCACACACACCCCACTTGACTGGCATCGGTTGAGCCCCCTTTTGAAAAAGAAAAAGATGCTTTGCATGAAGCACTCTCAAAAATACGCGTGCCTTTCCCGTCCCCTGGCTGACCCAGGGGAAGAAAAGTCCTCTGAGAGCCATGACTTGTTCATCTTGGTTCTTTTAGAGACACAGCGAGGGGACTCCAACCACAGTCTCCCTCGTTGCCACTAACTGGGCCACACACACCCCACTTGACTGGCATCGGTTGAGCACCCTTTTGAAAAAGAAAAAGATGCTTTGCATGAAGCACTCTCAAAAATACGCGTGCCTTTCCCGTCCCCTGGCTGACCCAGGGGAAGAAAAGTCCTCTGAGAGCCATGACTTGTTCATCTTGGTTCTTTTAGAGACACAGCGAGGGGACTCCAACCACAGTCTCCCTCGTTGCCACTAACTGGGCCACACACACCCCACTTGACTGGCATCGGTTGAGCCCCCCTTTTGACAAAGAAAAAGATGCTTTGCATGAAGCACTCTCAAAAATACGCGTGCCTTTCCCGTCCCCTGGCTGACCCAGGGGAAGAAAAGTCCTCTGAGAGCCATGACTTGTTCATCTTGGTTCTTTTAGAGACACAGCGAGGGGACTCCAACCACAGTCTCCCTCGTTGCCACTAACTGGGCCACACACACCCCACTTGACTGGCATCGATTGAGCACCCTTTTGAAAAAGAAAAAGATGCTTTGCATGAAGCACTCTCAAAAATACGCGTGCCTTTCCCGTCCCCTGGCTGACCCAGGGGAAGAAAAGTCCTCTGAGAGCCATGACTTGTTCATCTTGGTTCTTTTAGAGACACAGCGAGGGGACTCCAACCACAGTCTCCCTCGTTGCCACTAACTGGGCCACACACACCCCACTTGACTGGCATCGGTTGAGCCCCCCTTTTGACAAAGAAAAAGATGCTTTGCATGAAGCACTCTCAAAAATACGCGTGCCTTTCGCCTCCCCTGGCTGACCCAGGGGAAGAAAAGTCCTCTGAGAGCCAGGTCCACATTGTCAGTGGACAGACACGTGTGCTTATCTGCCAGCAGACCCCCAGCAGCACTGAAGACAGGTTCCGAGAGAACGCTGGCTGCAGGACACGACAAGATCCTCAAGGCGTACGTGGCGAGCTCAGGCAATTTATCCAGATTGGAAGCCTAAAATGAGCAGGGCTCAAGTTGCACAATAATGGAATCGATGTTTCTTTGCATATACTCATATATCTGTGTGTCTCCCTCTTTTTCCTTGTCCAGCTGTTTTGTTTTCACATGAGTATATGTCCTTGTCACTTTCCCATGTGTTTGTGTTATGTTGTGAGTTGTTTGTCACCTTTTGGACACCTTTCAGGGTGTTTTCTAGGTGTTTTACTGTGTTTGTGATTGCCTGCCATTGTTTCCTATGGGCTCGAGTTCGGTTCGTCGAACGTTCGACGAGCCGAACTCGAGCCAGACCCCCCGTTCGGCGAACCGCCTCGAGCCGAACCGGGACCGGTTCGCTCATCTCTATTCATAAAGCAAAAATAACGTTTTAGAAACTAAAATAATAATTCAAAACCATAATAAAAGAACCACCTTCTCCCCAAATTGGAAAATAAAACATATTTGGTATCCCCAGGTTCACAAAAGTTAGCTCTAGAAAGAGATGTAACTATTTAACTCAATCTATAAACTCTGTAAAGCAAAAAAAAAAAAATCAGAACATCACAATTTCTGTTTTTTAGTTGTCACACATCTCTCAAACAATGCGATAAAAAAAACTATTAATCATATATACCCCAAAAAAGTAACAATGAAAATTACAGCTCACAGCACAAAAAACAAGCCCTTATCGATGGGGAACAAAAGTAACGAGTCTCAGGAAATAGGAACACAAGCGTTTCAGTCAAAAATTTCAGAATTTTATCACTTTAATAAAAAGATTGGTATTGCCATAATCATAATGACATGAAGAATCACATTGTCAAGTGATTTTTAGTGCAAATGCCATAAAAACAAAACCTAAAAAGAATTGAGAAAAGTTTATTTTGAACTGCTGAGTATAGTGAGTACAAATAGCTAGTTACTCCCTCAACTCTAATTACTATCTATGGAGCAGTGACTGTAAAAGCTCCCTGCACCACCCCGATGACTAGAAAGGAGCAGCTGCAGGGAGAATAAAACTTCATGTTCTCGCTGTAGTTGCATTTCCAGTAAGCCTGAGAGGCATGATGTAAATGCTACAGTATGTACCTGCAGATTACCGCTATATAGTATACAGTTTGTTTCTTCCCACCAGGTACGAATTGCAATTACCACTATAGTAATGTCAAGTATCTCCTTCTGAAGTGAAATTTTTTACTAAATTAGTCATACTTATAAAGACCTATTCCTTTGCTGACAAAAACTAAAACAAGTTAGAACAGAAAAAGTTGAATGAATCTTGATGAGCATTGCATTTATGCTGAATTTATTTTTTTTTCAATGAAATTAAACTAGTTATTTGACAAACCTGCATCGATGCATAACACAGATAGTGAGCTACATGCAAAATATAATTTAAATAATCCCCCCCAAAAAAGATAGAGAATTAGGAATTGGGGCATAAAAACGCAGCTGCCGCATGCAGTCAGTAGGTGTACTTTTTATTTTTTTTTTCTTTGTGCTGATAGTGTGCTTTACAAATGTAAGGGAGGGGTGAGGGCATGCACAAATACATCAGGTTCAATTTCTGGATGTACTAAGTATCATTAATTATTATTATGCATTGCTTATATACTGTTATCATATTCTTCAGCTCTTTTCAGAAATTTATTATCACTGTTTCCATTGGGGCTTACATGATAATTTCTGTTTAAAAATCAAAAATATTCAAGTACATATATGAAATAGAACCCCAAACTATACTCTCTATCTTTCAAAATACAACAATATGTAAAAACTCCAGGCATAAGGTAAATGCCTTTTCTTGGGGTAGTAGACTCTAGCTCCATCAACCATTTGACTTAGGCTTTTCAGTTGTTACTATTGTATGTCAAACTGAGCCCAAAAAAGGAATTCATTATTTTTACATGTTTTTTTGAAGAAAAAAAATATAGGATTTTAGGTATTTTAAGTATTGTACTAAATTCTTTATGCTATGTTTTGAGCTCATTCATAATTTGTGATTTTTGTTAAATATTGTAAATTTTTTGCGCAATAGTACTCCAGTGCCCTATCAATGATTTTACTAGCATGCTGGATTACTATGTTGAATATGTTTAATGATAATTGGAAATTTGTAATTTAATTTTTAAACAACACCAGCTAGAAATAGAGCCATCCACTAAACCCCCACTGAAATATTTTAGAACATGAGGCTTCAAAATGTCATAAAACCCCATTATACAATTATTTTCCATCAGATGTAAAAAAGACAGTTCTAAAACACTACTAAATGCTACCATTGAAGCATAATAGAGCAAGCCAGTGAAGAAACATTAAGGCCTCGTTCAGACAGCGTACAGGTTATATGTTTTTCACAGATAAAACATACTCATTAGGCTGTGTCTGCGGTCATCTGTGTTTTTTTGCGGACTGAGTGGACCTCAATAAATCACAGCAACAGATCTTTTTGATTTCAGCTAAGTATCAAAATATAAATATATATCGATACGAGGGGCTGCTGAAAAGTCTTTGGCTTTACCAAGAAAAAAAAGAGCTAGGATGATGAAACTTTACATTTATTGCACATACTCTCCACTGATGTCAACACACTTCTTACATCGGTATTCCAAGTTCTGTAAGCCTAGCAAAAAGAAGGATTTTGGTTGTGCCTCAAACCAGGCATCAGTAGCAGCCATGGCATCAGAAATGGTGTGAAATTTGGTACCCTTGAGACGTTTCTTCAGTTTTGGAAACATGATAGTCGGTCAACCAGCTGAAAGCCCAGCTCTGCCAGTTTTGCAGTGATCGCTTGTGCAGTGCAAGCGGAGGCGTTGTCCTTCAGAAACAAGATTCCTTTGGACAGCTTGCCACGCCTTTTGGCCTTCCGAGCTGCTTTCAATTGCTCCAAAGGTTCCATGTAGTACCCTGCAATAATGGTGGAACTCTTTTGAAGGTAGTCCACTGGCAGCACGCCCTCCTTTTCCCAGAACACAGAAGCCATCACGTTAGTGGCTGACTTTTGCTGACTTTTGCCCCTGAACTTCTTTGGATGAGGAGAACAACTGATCCTTCACTCTTTTGACTGCTCCTTGTTTTCAGGGTCATACAAATAAATCCAGGTCTCATCCATAGTGACTAGTTGATCCAGAAAGTTCTTAACAGTCCGGAAACACTGACAAATGGACCAGGAAGTTTTCACTCGCATGCTTCTCTGATCCGTTGTCAAACATTCAGGTACCCACTTTGCAGATAGCTTCCTCATGTCCAAATGTTCATGGATAATAACAGAAACATGTTTACGAGACATCCCATGATGTTTGCTATTGCTTTAGCTGAAATTAATCGGTTCTCCAGTATGAGGTTGTGCACAGCATCGACGATCTCCGGAACAACAACCACTCTCGGTCATCCAGGACGTTCCTCATCATTGGTGCTGAAATGGCCCATTTTAAATTTGTCAACACAGTTTTTAACTGTGGAATATAAAAGGCATTGATCCCCCAATGTCTGCCGCATATTACCATGAATATCCTTCGTGGACTTTCCTTACAGAAACAAAAATTTTATCACTCCTCTGCTCTCAGTTGCTGTGAATATCACATTAGACTCCGCCATTTTGTTTTCCCACCTGCGTAGAACCCTGTTGCCATAAGCAACAAACACAAAATTTGGAAAACATATATTAGACACATAAAGTTTTCATGGGATGTAACATTCGCCACCATAGAAACAAAAAAAGATCACAAAGCTAAAGACTTGTCAGCAGCCCCTTTTATATATTAATACAGACATCACAGAGAAATATTATATATATATATATATATATATACACAGAGGGGCGTAACTACCGCGGTTGCAGCGGTCGCCATTGCGACCGGGCCCGGGAGGTTAGGGGACCGGCGGCTGCCCGGCAGATCAGCAGCCAGCTCCTGTCAGTAAGAGAGGAGCTGCGCCGATCTGTCACAGACCACGCAGCCGCTATATGACCCACTGCCGCCGCCGACACCGGGCCCCCCTGCCTGGTGTCAGCGGCGGCATTGGGGCCCCCTCCCCCGTCACCGTGCACAGTAATGGTGAAGCATAGAGCTGTCGGTGGCACTCTATGCATCATCATTCCCCCCCCCCGTGCCTGCGCGGTGATGTCACTCCTGTGCGACTGCTGTGCTCAGAGTGCACAGAGCGCAAGACGGGAGGACGCCGACCGGAGCACCGGGAGAATGAGGGGAGGGGAAGACTAGCAGCGGTGGAGGAGGAGAGCAGTGAGGATAGCAGCAGTGGAATGAGGAGATGTGAAGACAGAGCAACGGTGGAAGAGAAAGGGTGAGTACTTGTTGTTTTATTTTATATACATTAGTGAGTACACGGTGGCCAGAGATCTGGGGAAGCTGGGTGCTTTATTATACATGGAGGCCTGGGGAGGCTGGCTGCATTAGTATACATGGAGGCCTGGAGAGGCTGGCTGCATTAGTATACATGGAGGCCTGGAGAGGCTGGCTGCATTAGTATACATGGAGACCTGGAGATGCTGGTTGCTATATTATACATGGAGGCCTGGGGAGGCTGGCTGCATTATTATACATGGAGGCCTGGAGAGGCTGGCTGCAATATTATTCATGGAGGCCTGGAGAGGCTGGCTGCATTATTATATATGGAGACGTGGAGAGGCTGGCAGCTATATTATACATGGAGACCTGTAGAGACTGGCTGCATTATTATACATGGAGGCCTGGAGAGGCTGGCTGCATTATTATACATGGAGGCCGGCTGCATTATTATACATGGAGGCCTGGGGAGGCTGGCTGCATTATTATACATGGAGGCCTGGAGAGGTTGGCTGCTATATTATACATGGAGGCCTGGAGAGGCTGGCTGCATTATTATATATGGAGACGTGGAGAGGCTGGCAGCTATATTATACATGGAGACCTGTAGAGACTGGCTGCATTATTATACATGGAGGCCTGGAGAGGCTGGCTGCATTATTATACATGGAGGCCGGCTGCATTATTATACATGGAGGCCTGGGGAGGCTGGCTGCATTATTACACATGGAGGCCTGGAGAGGCTGGCTGCATTATTATACATGGAGGCCTGGAGAAGATGGCTGCTATATTATACATGGAGGCCTGGAGATGCTGGCTGCATTATTATATATGGAGGCCTGGGGGGCTGCAAAATAAACATGAAGAACACCTTATACATGGACTATAGGGGTGTATTATACATAGAGGTCTATGGGGCTGCATTATACTGGAGGTCTATGGGGCTGCATTATACATGGAGGAGTATGGGGCTGCATAATACAATGTGAAGTTTTATGGGGTTGCATTATAATACATATAGGACTATGGGGGCTACATTATAATATATGGAGCCTACCTTATACATGGACTACGGGGGTGCATTATAAAACATGGAGGACTATGTGGTGCAGTATAATATATGGAGTACTATAGGGTGAATTATAATACATGGAGAACTATGACAAATTCATTATAATTGAAGGGCTACTTTATACATGGAGGATTATGGGGGTGCATTATAATATATGGAGGACTATGTGGTGTAGTATAATATATGGAGGACTATGGGGTGAATTATAATACATGGAGGACTATGGGAAATGCATTATAATACATGGAGGACTATGGAGCTGCATTCTAATATGAAGGGTTATGTGGGACCCTTTATATTATTTGGAAGGCTATGTGGGGGCCATTATAGTATTTGGAGAACTATATACAAGGGGGGACAAAGATACAAGCAAGGGATGGAAACGTTTTGTGCTGAGGGAAAAAGGCTCTTTCCCTCAGCACCCAGCTTTCCCATGCTCTGATATACATCTTCTCTCAGCAACCAGCTTTCCCATGCTCTGATATAGCCTAGCCTTGTATTTAGCCAAAAAATAAATAATTAAAAAAAAATGACGTGGAGTTCCCCCTATATTTGTAGCCAGCTAGGGTAAAGCAGATGGCTGCAGCCTGCAAACCACAGCTGGCAGCTTCACCTTGGCTGGTAATCCAAAACAGAGGGCACCCCACGCTGTTATTTTACATTAAATAAATAATTTAAACCAAAAACCGTGGGGTCCCCCCCATATTGGATCACCAGCCAAGGTAAAGCGGACAGCTGTGGCCTGATATTCTCAGACTAGGGAGGTCCACTGTTATTGGACACTCCCCAGCCTAAAAATAGCAGGCTGCAGCCGCCCCAGAAGTGGTGCATCCATTAGACATGCCAACCCTGGCGCTTCGCCCCAACTCATCCCGTTGCCCTGGTGCGGTGGCAAACGATGTAATATATGGGGTTGATGCCAGATGTATAATGTCACCTGGCATCAAGCCCTGGGGTTAGTAATGTCATGCGTCTATCAGATACCTGACATCACAAACCCAGTCAGTAAGAAATATAAAATAAAAAACAAAAAAAGTTTTATTTGAAAAAAAAACACTCCCCACATTCCCTCTTTCACCAATTTATTGATAAGAACAATCAATTCCACGTCCGGCGTAATCCAATAAGGGGGGGGGCGTCCCACGGCGATCCATACCATAGTCAATGTCCCAGTCCATGAAGAACAGAATGTTCCCCATTGGCTGGGAGAGCAATGCAGTGACCTGAGCTACCATCAATAGCCCAGGTCACTGCAGGGCATGACGAGCGCTGCTGTCAGGAGGATAGATGAGATCATTACCTGCTGTGATGATCTCCTGCAGTCCTGCCATCAGCGCTGTCACTGACTTCTATGCCCGCCGCGTTGTCAGCAGTATCGCGAGAGCCCGTGACTTCACCGCTAGTGACAGTCTCGGGCGGCGAGCATAGACGGCAGTGACAGCAGTGACGTCAGGAGGCAGGAGATCGTCACAGCAGGAACTGATCTCATCTAACCTCCTGACAGCAGCGCTCGGCATCCCCGCAGCTGCACGCACTGCTGTGTGTCAGTGTCTGCCTGCGCTGCAGGGTGAGAAGCTGCTGACACTGCGGGCAGACACTGACACACTGCAGGGCAGGCAGTGGCGGGGCCGGAGCGGGACACAGACTGCACGGGCACCCGCCGGACGTCACACGGAAGCGCTTCTGTGCGGCGTCCAGGGAGTGTGACGTCTGTGTTTACTCTGCTCAGCTTCCTCTTCCTGGCATAATGACATCACTCCCTGCAAAACCGCAGGGAGCGATGAGCATTACCGCAGGTAAATCGCGGCTATACCGGGGGTATACCGCACATCATTTGCTACCTGCGGTATACCCCCGGAATTTCGCAATTACATTATAGTGAATGGAGTGAAATTCCGGGGGTATACCACAGGTACCTGCAGAAAATAATGGACATGCTCATTTTCTCAAGAAAGTTTCTTGAGAAAATTTTCTCAAGAAATTTTCTTGAGAAAAATCTGCAGCGTGCGCACAGCTATTTTTTGTTCCCATAGGGTTTGCTGGGAAATGTCTGCAGAAAGATTTCAAACCTTTCTCAAGAAATCTCCGCAGCAAATCCGCGGGTAAATCCGCGTGTAAAACGGCCTAGTGTGCACATAGCCTTAGTAATTCTTTTGCTACCAGGACAATTTTCATAATCTTAAAAAGGGAATTCTGGTGGAGAACTCTCAGGAGACAGAAGCATCCTGAAAGATCCTATCTTACAAACATTGCACGCTGTGCCAAATCAGCACCTTCAACAGATGAAAGGAATACAGTTAAAATATACAAAAATGGATAAAAATAGAGGGTTGGGGTCAAGGATCAAGCTCATTCTCATTTTCATAATAAATAACAATTACATGATAAATACAATGTTTTCTTCAAAATATATAAATAATATACTAAGATAAAACAGTTCAAAATTTATGAATATACATAAGGAGGGTAGCATTTTTTTAACAAGTCAAGGAGAATTAGAGTTATATAAATTCTAAAAGTTGATCAAAGTGATGCAAAAGCAAATGGGGACACAGAAAAGATCTAGTAAATATAGCAATAGATTGGAAAAGAATCTGTGTGTTGCAATGACCTACTCAAAGTGCAGGTCCTGAACCCAAGTGAAATACTGTGGCAGGATGTGAAGAGAGCTGTGCAAAAACAAATGACCATTAGGCCCTGTGTGCACTGGAAAACGGAATTTTCTTAAGAAAATTCCGCAGGGTCTGAAAGATTGCCACACCCGTGGTAAAAAACTGCAGCAAACCGCACCCGAAAACTACATGCGGTTTGCAGTGTTTTGCGGCGGTTTTACCGCGGTATTGTCGCGTGCGGATTGGTACATATGTTTTAATGCATTCAATGCAATGAAGCACATTGAAAAGAAAAAAAAAGTAATTTCCTTCTGAGATAGATAGTACAGTAGATAGATAAATAGACAGATAGAAGAATAGATAGAGGGAAAGATAAAATCCCTGTGAGCACACGCTGCATTTCTCCCGAGCGGTAATGTGTAGAGTTGAGCGCGGTTCGAGGTTCTCCAGTTCGCGGCTCGAGTGATTTTGGGAGCTGTTCTAGATCGAACTAGAACTCGAGCTTTTTGCTAAAGCTCGATAGTTCTAGATACGTTCGAGAACGGTTCTAGCAGCAAAAAGACAAGCTAATTACTAGCTGGCTTTCCGCTGTAATAGTGTAAGTCACTCTGTGACTCACACTATTATGAAATTTCAGTGTATAGTGTGCGGGAACAGCGCATTCAGATCACTGCTGTTTGGATAATGGCGATCACAATTTTCTTTTTCCTTGTCTTCCTTCCCTAAGCGCGCGCGTGTAGTGGGGCGGGCCAGCATGTCAGCCAATCCCAGACACACACACAGCTAAGTGGACTTTTAGCCAGAGAAGCAACGGCATGTGTGATAGGATGTCCATGTCACATGTCCCTACATTATAAAAACGGACATTTTCCTCCAGCACGCCATTATCTGCCTTCTGCGTCTTGGTGTCAGTCACCGCTGGCGTAGCTCCTGTCTCCGATACTGCTGTGTACACTCTATACACAGCGCTATACAGAATAGGGATAGAAGTTTCTATTAGTCCTTGTAAGGTCTAATACCGGCAGGGTCAGAGCCATAGGTGACAGTCAGGTCCGTGAAAACAGATTTTAACAGCTACACAAAATGACAGCGTTTGTGTAGCTAAGGTCAGGGATTTCCTCGCTGCATTTCCCCATTAGGAAGGATAGAAAGAAAGGCTTCCTTTCCTCTACCCAGACCCACAAACCTGCCACTGTACCCTCCTGCCCTTTGCACACTCAAACTCATTGTTACTAAGCCATTATACTAGCAAACACTGAGGAAACTTAGTGGCATCCTAAAAGTGGCTGTTGGACTTCCATTAGTGTCCCACTGGTGCAAATCTATGTGTAGCACCTCTGCATTGCCCACTCAAATTCATTGTTACTAAGCCATTATACTAGCAAACACTGAGGAAACTTAGTGGCATCCTAAAAGTGGCTGTTGGACTTCAATTAGTGTCCCACTGGTGCAAATCTATGTGCAGCACCACTGCATTGCACATTCAAACTCATTGTTACTAAGCCATTATACTAGCAAACTATGCTGCCAGTTTAAGGGCCGTAGTTGCATTGTCAGGGATAATTATTGTTGTTTATTCTGCTGTTAATAAAGCTAGACGACCGCTAAAATCTACACCACCTCTCAATTTTTACTACCACATTTTAAGTGCACAATCTTGTCGCAATCAAAATGAGTGGCAAAATGACAGATGCTGGTGGAAAGGGGAAGAGGCGTGTTGGAAAAGGAAAAAAAGGGTTTGTCCGTGGGGAAGGTGGCAAAGCTCCATTAACATCTGCTGAAGATAGACCATCTTCCAGCAAAAGTAAGATGTCTACTACTTACCGTGGACAATCCGATGTGCTCCCTTTTTTACGGACACGAACAACTGGAATAAAGGTAGATGATGGCCAAAAAAGGAAAATGCTTGAATGGATCTCAAGTGGTCCAACAAGTGCCCTCTCCGCCACCTCAACTACCGCATCCAAAAAACACCAGTCCTCTGAGTTGTCAGCCCAATCACACTTGCTTTCTCCCAGCTCTGAAGTCTCCATCCGCCCTGCACAGTATGGTGTAACTGAGATGGCTGAGTCTGCAGAGCTGTTCAGTCACGCTATAGCCTGGGAATCAGAAGTCTGCTCCCAAGCTACAGTGAGTACAGACCAGGAAATGGTCTGCAGTGATGCCCAGAACCTTTGTGACTCTGATTCAGGCCATGAGGACAACGTTTCTCAGCATAATGTTGACCCTTTTTCACAAACTGTAACACCTGTTGTTATAGACAATGAGGAACATACTGATGATGATGAGACGCAGATACCTGATTGTGATGACAACTTAAATATTCGGTCAGGGCAAGAAGAGGCTCGGTCTGAGGGTGAGGGGAGTGCAAACACAACAATTGATGAGGAAGTTCTAGATCCCACCTACTGTCAACCCACAGTCAGGCACTCGAGGAGGTCAACAGAGGCGGTGGAGGAGGATGCAACCGAAGACGAAGTTACTTTGTGCCTTCCTGGACAGAGTCGGAGCACTGGTAGCACGTCTACAACTGCATCCTCAGCCACCACTCTGCCTCTGAGCACTAGTCGGGGTGGATCAGCAGGTCGCATGCCCTCTAAGCCTTGCCTAGCCTGGTCCTTTTTTGACATAGCACAAGATCGCACAAATTATGTGATCTGTAAAATTTGTCATGATTCTGTTAGTAGAGGGCAAAACCTCAGCATTTTGACAACTTCTTCCATGAATCGTCACATGAATAAATATCATATGTCCCAGTGGGAAGCTCACCGTGCTGCAATGCGGCCTAGCGGAGAGAACCATCCACCGCCTGCCCCTTCCAGTGCATCCGCGCGCTCTTCATCTTCTAGGACTGTGGGGACAGCTGTCACACCTGGTTTTCCACACACAACTTCCACCACTGTAACCGCAACAGGCAGTTTGCTTGGTAGGTCGTCAGTTGGTTTGGAAGGGGAAACAAGTGAGTGTGTACAGCTCTCTCAGACATCGATAGCACCAACGTTGGATGAAGGCAACATCATGTCTACGCCTGCACTTTCCTCACAAACCTGCATTTTTCCAGGGACACCCTACTCAACACCGTCTACACACAGCAGCCAGATCTCTGTCCCTCAGATGTGGACAAATAAAAGGCCATTTCCTGCGACCCATGACAAAGCTAAGAGGTTGACTTTATCCCTCTGTAAGCTCTTGGCTGCGGAAATGCTGCCTTTCCGCCTGGTGGACACACAGGATTTTAGAGACCTTATGTCTGTCGCTGTGCCCCAGTACCAGATGCCCAGTCGCCACTACTTCTCTAAGAAATGTGTGCCTGCACTACACCAGCATGTCGCACACAACATCACCGCTTCCTTGAGAAACTCTGTGTGTGAACAGGTGCATTTCACCACCGATACTTGGACCAGTAAGCATGGACAGGGACGTTACATGTCGCTGACTGGGCACTGGGTAACTATGGTGATAGATGGTGAAGGGTCTGCTGCACAAGTCTTGCCGTCCCCATGACTTGTGTCTCAATCCTCTGTCTGTCCAAGTTCCGCCACTGCTTCTGCCTCCTCCACCTCATCTGGGTCCTCCACCTCCGCCCCAAGCCTGGCTGGTCAGGCCACCAGCATTCTCACTGCGCAGAAGGAATCACGCACCCCTCATTACTATGCTGGCAGCAGAGCGCAACGGCATCAGGCGGTCTTTAGCTTGAAATGTCTTGGGAATAGGAGTCACACAGCGGCTGAGTTGTGGGCAGCTCTGGAGACTGAGTTTAATAAATGGTTGTCTCCACTTAACCTGCAGCCTGGTAAGACCGTGTGCGACAATGCTGCAAACCTGGGTGCGGCCCTTCGCCTGGGCAAGGTGACACACGTGCCTTGTATGGCTCACGTGTTAAACCTTGTTGTCCAGCAATTTTTAACACACTATCCCGGCCTAGATGGCGTTCTGAACAGGGCACGAAAACTGTCTGCTCACTTTCGCCGTTCAACCACCGCTGCTGAGCGACTTGCATTGCTCCAGAAGTCTTTCGGCCTGCCGGTTCATCGCCTGAAATGCGATGTGCCGACACGCTGGAATTCGAGTCTCCACATGTTACAGCGACTGTGGCAGCACCGCCGAGCCCTGGTGCAATACGTCATGACGTATAGCCTGGGCCAACGAGATGCAGAGGTGGGGCAGATCACCCTGATGGAGTGGTCTCAAATCAAGGACCTATGCACCCTTCTGCACAGTTTCGACATGGCGACGAATATGTTTAGCGCTGACAATGCCATTATCAGCATGACAATTCCAGTCATTTACATGCTGGAGCACACGCTAAACACTATTCGGAGTCAGTGGGTGGGACAACAGGAAGGGGAGGAACTACAGGAGGATTCATATGCGCAAGACACAACAACATCACCAAGGTCCATACGTTCATCATCACCAACGCGGCAGGCATGGGACCATGGGGGACAGGGATCAAAAAGGGCACATGGTAGCAGGCGAAATGTTGAGGAAGCTGCAGGAGAACATGACGAAATGGAGGACGAACTGTCCATGGACATGGAAGACTCAGCGGATGAGGGAGACCTTGGCCAAATTTCAGTTGAAAGAGGTTGGGGGGAGATGTCAGAGGAAGAAAGAACAGTTAGCACCTCTATGCCACAAACACAGCGTGGACTTGGTCCGCATGGCTGCGCAAGACACATGAGTGCCTCCTTGCTCCACTACCTCCAACATGACCCTTGTATTGTCAAAATTAGAAGTGATGATGACAACTGGCTTGCCACACTATTAGATCCACGGTACAAGTCCAAATTTTGTGACATAATTCCTTCCATAGAAAGGGACGCACGTATGCAGGAGTATCAGCAGAAGCTGTTACTCGATCTTAGCTCGGCTTTTCCACCTAACAACCATGCAGGTGCAGGGAGTGAATCTCCCAGTTGTAACTTGACAAACATGGGACGGTCTCGTCATCTTCAACAGTCTACCCGTACCAGTAGCACCGTAACTGGTGCTGGTAACAGCAATTTTATTGAATCTTTTCATAATTTTTTAGACCCTCCTTTGCAAGGCCACCAGAGACAACAAGTCTGACACATAATCAACGGCTGGAGAGGATGATACAGGTGTATCTCCAAATGAACATCGATGCCATGACTTTGCAAATGGAGCCTTGCTCATTTTGGGCATCAAATCTTGAAAAATGGCCAGAGCTCTCCACTTACACCTTGGAGATTTTGTCGTGTCCAGCTGCCAGCGTTGTCTCTGAACGTGTCTTCAGTGCTGCTGGGTGTGTGCTGACAGATAAGCGCACGCGTCTATCCAGTGACAATGTGGACAGACTAACTTTCATCAAAATGAACAAGTCATGGATCCACAAGGAATTTACTACCCCTGTGTCATCCTGGGGAGAGTAAATGCTTATGGATTTGGAATGTGCTTGATGCAAATCAAAACATCCTGTTGCAACTAGGGCACAAGTGCTGCCACTGAAGGGGTAAGTGTCTGTGTGGCCCAATTTTTGGAAAAAAGGGAGACTCCGCTTGGAGTAACCCTTGCTTGCTGTGTTTTTTAAAAGGAGCCAAGATGAACAGAGCTGGGATCAGGAAAGACTTAGCTAGCTACCCCGGTGTCCTCCTGGGGACGGTTAAGTATGGCGTATTTTTGATTGTGCTTGATGCAAATCTACCTGTGAAGTGTACAACTAGGGCACAAGTGCAGCCACTGAAGGGGTGAGTGTCTGTGTGGCCCAATTTTTGGAAAAAAGGGAGACTCTGCTTGGAGTAACCCTTGCTTGCTGTGTTTTTTAAAAGGAGCCAAGATGAACAGAGCTGGGATCAGGAAAGACTTAGCTAGCTACCCCGGTGTCCTCCTGGGGACGGTTAAGTATGGCGTATTTTTGAATGTGCTTGATGCAAATCTACCTGTGAAGTGTACAACTGGGGCACAAGTGCTGCCACTGAAGGGGTGTCTGTGTGGCCCAATTTTTGTAAAAAAGGGAGACTCTGCTTGGAGTAACCCTTGCTTGAAGTGTTTTTAAAAAGGAGCCAAGATGAACAAGTCATGGTTCAGCAAAGACTTTGCTACCTACTCCGGTGCCATCCTGGGAATGGTTAAGTATGGCGTATTTTTGAATGTGCTTGATGCAAATCTAGCTGTGAAGTGTGCAACTGGGGCACAAGTGCTGCCACTGAAGGGGTGGGTGTGTGTGTGGCCCAATTTTTGGAAAAAAGGGAGAACTCCGCTTGGAGTCACCTTGCGGTGTTTTACATGATTTTAGAAGGGCGTGCCATGCCTATATCTGTGTCTCCTCCTCTTTTTCCTTGTCCTGCTCTTTTGTTTTCGCATGAGTATATGTCCTTGTCACTTTTCCATGTGTTTGTGTTGTGTTTTGAGTTGTTTGTCACCTTTTGGACATCTTTGAGGGTGTTTTCTAGGTGTTTTTATGTGTTTGTGATTGCCTGCCATTGTTTCCTATGCGGTTCGAGTGGTTCGTCGAACGTTCGCCGAACCAAACTCGAACGCGACCTCCGTTCGACGAACCAAACTCGAGCCGAACCACGGCCGGTTCGCTCATCTCTAGTAATGTGTTCACATTACCGGCCGTGGGAAAGGACCTGTAATTATCTCTACAGTCTCGTTGCGAGGCTGCATTCAGTAGTGTGTCAGTCGCGACTGGATGCAAGCATCGCAGGACGTGGATTACGCCGGAGCTGTGTGTTTGGGGGTTAATAAAGGGGTGAAACAGGAGCTTTTTTGTGTTTTATTTAAAATAAAGGATTTTTTGGTGTGTGTGTGTATTTTTCACTTTACTTACGGGTTGATCATGTCAGCTGTCACATAGATGCTGCCATGATCAAGCCTGGACTTAGTGGTTGCGATCCACCGGCATTAACTCCTTATATTTCCCTGATTGCCACTGCATCACGGCAACAGGAAGAGCCGGGGACACTCCGGGACTGCCGCATAATGGATGCGACAGTCCCGGGGCAGCTGCGGGATGATATTATCGGCTGCGGGAGTGGGGGGGCATTAACCATGGCCCTCGCCCTCCCCAACCTGAGAATACCGGGCCGCCGCTGTGTGTTTACCGCGGCTGGAAGGTAAAAATACGGTGGAGCCCACGTGTTTTTTTTCTATATGTCCGTTTGATTTGTATTTGTATTCTATATGTCTGTGTGTGAGTGTGATGTGTGTATTCTATGTCTGTGTCTGTGATGTGTGTGTATTTTGTGTCTGTATGTGACTGTGATATGTGTGTGTATTTACTCTCTGCTCCGCTTCCTCTTCCTGTGATAATGACATCACTTCCCTGCAAAACGCAGGGCAGTGCTGAACATTATGTCCTGAAACCGCGAAATACCGGAGGGAATAACAGGAAAATGCAATTAACTGCACAAAGTTTGCTGCCTGCATTATTCCCTGCGGGATTTCACGAGTACATTGCAGTCAATGGAGCGAAATGAGGCAGCGACGTGCGGAAAATAAGTGACATGCAATTGTTTTTGCTGCGGGAATCCTGCAGGAAAACATGCAGCTGTCAAAATCCGCCTAGTGCGCACAGCATATTTTTCCCCCATAGGTTTTGCTGGTGAATCACTGCAGAGATGTTATGAACATAACAGGCAGCGAAACATGCAGCAAAACCGCAGGAAATCCACAGCAAAAACCGGCAAGTGCGCACAGGGCCTTAACCTCAATAAACTGAAAAGGGTTATTCCCATCTTCATAGATGAATGTTGATAGATAGTGATTGTAAAAGCAAGCACTCTTTGAAATTTACTGTTTATTACAATTTGCAGGCAATCTTTAGATGTTAGCACTTTTGTTAACCATTCCCAAGGAGACCGACTATTCCTGCTGTCTTGCTTGTAAACATTGCACTGAAATTGTTGAGTTTAACAGATCACTCCAGTAAACTCTTTAGCTTCAAATCAGTACTTATAAGCTCAATAGAAAAGCTTTTATAAGAACTGTACATTTTTGGCCACTGCTGCTAGATAGCAGTGATGGTCAGTCACCTAGGCATCGAGCTGTATAAAAAAGAAAAGTATACATTAAATATCTCAAGAACAGTTTACCCCTTTTACGACGGCCATATGGATTAAAACAGTGGTAGGAAAGGGTACTTATTCCATATCGCCGTTTCAAAACAGCGGCAAGAAGAAATTAATAGCGCCCTCCAGCGTCCCCTCCAGTCCCCAGGTGTTGCCAAAGTCCCCCTCCAGCCCCCCTCCCCCACTCGATAATCAAAATAGCGTCACGCACGACTGGCACGCCTGCCGTATACATCCTCCTCTTCTGACGTCTGTTGCATGTGACATGTCAGATGCAACAGAAAAGTCGTCCCCAGGTCCAGCCAAGTCACCCACTGTCACTCACTGGTCTCCCCTGTTACCTCCTGCAGCATTGATTCCTCGCGATCTCTCCTCCTCATTTTGAAAAGATGCCGACTGCATGCGCAGAGTGGTTGTCAGCCGGCTCCCTGCGAGCAGTGACACGGAGCTTACTACAGCTCACACTGCTGTGTTGTGAACCGGGGGAGCGTGACTGCAGTATTTTCAGGTCACTGCACCCGCACTTCTCACATGGAGGTTCAGCACTTCCAGAAAATGGGGGATACGTTCCCTGAGCATGCCCACCATATTCTGGAATGAGGTTACTGCAGGTCACTCTGCCCTCAATTGGACATCTAGATAAATTACACGAGGGGTCTAGTTTCTAAAATGGAGTCACTGGTGGGGGATTTCTGCTGTTTAGGTACCTTAGGGGCTCTACAAATGAAACATAGTACCTACAATCTTTTTCAGCCAAATTCGTTTTCCAAAATTAAAATATTACTCTGTCCATTCCAAGCCCTGCTATTTTCCAAACAGAGATTTCTGACTACATGTGGGGTATCACCGCGCTCATAAGAAAATGGGTAACAAACTGTTGGGTCCACTTTTTGGCGTTATGTCTTGAAAAAGTGAGCAATTTGGTGATAAAGCAACATTTGTGTGAAAAAAATTAACATTTTCAATATGACGGCCTAATGTTATCAAATTCTATGAAGTACCTGTGGCTTCAAAATGCTCATTATACACCCGGATAAAATCTTTGAGGGGTCTAGTTTCCAAAATGGGGTCACTTATGGGAGGTTCTGCTGTTCAGGTACCTTGGGGGCCTGTTAAATGCAACATGGTGCCAGCAATCTATTTCAGACAAATTTGTGTTCCAAAATTCAAATATTGCTACTTCTGTTCTGAGCCCTCCCATTTGTCCAAACAGAGCTTTCTGACCATATGTGGGGTATCAGTTCATAAGAAATTGGGTAACAAATTGGGTAACATTTTGCTGTGTTATTTCTTCTAAAAGTGTATAAATTGGGGTTAGAGCAACATTTTTAGGTAAAAAGATATTTGTTTTTTTTCATTCCACATCACTTTAGTTCCTGTGAAGCACCTGAAAGGCTAATAAACTTCTTGGATGTGGTTTTGAACACTTTGAACAAGGACGTTTTTAGAATGGTGTCACTTTTGGGTATTTTCTGTCACTTCGGCCCCTCAAAGTCACTTCAAATGTGACGTGGTCCTTAAAAAAATGGTTTTGTTAATTTTGTTGAAACAATGGGAAATTGCTTATGGAGATTGAACCCTTCTAACTTCCTAATCCCAAAAATTTGTTTCAAAAAGTGCACTGATTTAAAACAGACATCTGGGAAATGTTATTTAGTAACTATTTTGTGTGACACAATTTTGGTTTAAGGGCATAAAAATGAAAAGTTTGAAAATTGCAAAATTTTCATCAAATTTCTGATTTTTTTCACAAATAAAAGCAAAAAATATTCTCCTAAATGTACAGCTATCCTGAACTACAATATGTCACGAAAAAAAAAAAAATCTTAGAATCACCGGTATCCACTGAAGCGTTCCAGAGGTATAACCTGTGAAAGTGACACTGGTTAGAATTGCCAAAAATGGTCTGGGCATTAGGGACAAAACTGGCTTCGTCCTTAAGGGGTTAAAAGAATTACAAGCACTATTCAATAACACTCATCTATGCCTTTAATCAACAATATACAACCTCAATTCCAAACCAGTTTGAATGCTGTTTACAATTAAAAGAAAACAAAAATTGAGTGATTTGGAAATCTCTTATGAACATTTTTTATTCACAACAGAACATAGAACAGATCAGAAGTTGAAAGTTAGAAATGTTTCTAATTCATTTAAAAAAGGAAAACACAAATTATATATGTATATTACAGTGTATGAAAATGAGTGGATATATAGATATGTATGACGTATTGTAGGATGGTGATCTGCTACTCTGGTTCTTGTAGTGCCACAAGATTGACTATGGGCATTACAAGGGCCAGGTTTGAAGGTTGCTGGAGAGATGGGCGTGTCTGGCTGATAACATGCCCCCACCTGAAGGTGGCTCACATAAAATGTGAGTGTTTGAGCACATGGGCTGACTGAGAGACAGAGAGGCGGCCCGTGGAGGGCTGTCAGCCCCCTGGAAGGGGAGGGGGCTGTGTGTGTGCACCGTATGCGAGCACAGTGGTGCAGGTTGGCGGCCTGCGACCAGAGAGCCAGTCCCATGCACACCCCTAGTAGTATCAGACAGAGGTAAAGCTGTATTAGCTAATATACAGCCAGGCAAGTCTGTAATGTCTATCACATGATGTAATATGATGTATTGTGTGGGATCTGGTGGGCTGGAAATAAAAGCCTTATATTCCCTGTATATGAACTGTTTGGGGCCTTTGTCTCTGCCAAACAACCAAGCAACCGCTATCGCCCTGAGGGCGTTACAATATACAAAGGACACGTATTACCAATTGACTAATTCGTGAGAAATAATTATAATAAATGAATAGCAACCAGTAGTAGGATACGTGTTGGATAAGTAATGGGGTAGAAACAGTTCTAATATAAAGTACAACATTAATCATGAAGGGTGGGCGTTACACTCTACCAGCTCCCCTTACCAACAGTAGTTTATAATAGTGTGGCGCCCCTGACCTGGTCAGGCACCACTGAGTACTGCACCCATGCTGGGGACAGTACAATACAGGTAATCCAGAAGGCTGACCGGGGTGTGGAACACAGGCGCATAGTGATCAGGTCTCACACATGTACCCATGAGAGGACCCCTGGGGATCCCAGGAGGGGGAAAAGCCTTCACCTTCACTGGAATAGTGGAGGGGGCCAAAAGCCTCCATCTCCTCTCAAGGGGTGTGGTAAGAGAGTCTGGTTGCTAGGTGGCGTAGGCAGGCACAAAAGGGAAAAGAGTCTGCAGCAGGGTGTGGAGGAGTGAGGAGCAGGAAAGTGAAGCTCAGACAGGAGCAGCAGTGAAGGTCCCAGATGTGAGCCGGTTCAGTGCAGAGTCCAGGGAGCTCGAGTGAGGAGCAGATCCCCTGGGCTGCTGTAGTCTGACAGCGTCCGCGCAGTGGCTACCGACGGGGGAGAACGGTCAACTAGGAGTGCTACCCGAAATCCATCTTCAGCTAGAGAGAGAGCAACGGAGTGGGAAGTAAGGAGACTGCTAGAGAGTACCAGGCCCAAACGGGCGGCAGATCCCGAAGCGGAGATAGATCCAGCTTTCTTTTGCTAAACCTGCCGGTGTGGGGCTCTCAAAGCCCACGCCACAACACCACAAAAGCCGCAGCCACGTAGCCACAGTTAGGGCCCATAGGTCACAGGAGGCAAGCAGCTGGAGTGGCCTGGCCCAGGCGACAAGCACACGGCAAACGAAGGGGAGAGAGGCTTCAGCATCTTCCCTGGGTGACCCCCATAGGGACTCAAAGTCGGGGTTACCCCAAACCACCAAGGGCTAAGGAAGGCGAGTTAGTAGTCACCCTCACAAGTCAGCCTGAAGGACACCTGGTTCCCACTTGGTTCATCCCAGCTACGCCCGGGTTACTCACCCTATCAACTGTGAGTAAAACCCCTGAAAGACATTCTGCCTGTGTGGAGTTATTCTGCGCCTTGTGGTACTACGCACCTACACAGGGCCCTGGGGCTTGCCTCACTCTCAGGAGGCTATTCCAACTAACTGCACTCACCATCAGCCCCAGGCGACCCTCAACCTGCAGTGGCGGTCCCTACTGGCCGCAATACTGAGAGTGGCGTCACGACAAGAAGAAGATCTCCTACCTGTGACCAGATCCAGCTACGTGGAGTCCCTGAAGGTAATGCACCGACACTACACCGGTGGGGCTTCACATCTGGCGTCACGAACAGGATAAGGACTAGACCTGTTCAGACAGGTGACCATGTGCCTGGGCGGTCCGCTTGAAAAATTGGAAGCGCCGCCATATTGCCACCATGAAAAGCGCGCTGAAAAACAACAGCAGCCCGCGCTGGGAGAAGGTACCGCCCACGAAGAGGTGTGGCTACCCAGAGATCCCCTGCAGAGTTCTGACCTCGCTTGTGAAGAGAGCGGAGGCGTCCAGAGACGTCGGGACAGAAAGGGAGCCAGAAGCCTGCTGCTGGGAGAGGAGCTGCTGAAAGAGGCAGAGCGGAAACTGAACAGCTTGCTACTAGAGGCAACGACGAGTCCACTGCTGGGAAATCGTGCAGAAGACGGCGCAGAAGAAATGGCGTCTGACCGCAGAAACCCAGAACCGGGCTCCGCTGCCTGGTGGTATCGGGAGCTGGCCCAGTTCTGCGACCGACTGGAGACCCGGGTCGTGGAGCAGATCAGAGAAGAACGCATGGAACTTCTGGAGATGGCTGCCGCGGTTCAGGCCTATGAGAGGGGAACCGCACGACGAGTGCCAGACCGGACGGCGACGACTCAGACCCCGATGCTGCCACCGATGGGTGAGTCCAGTATTACCCCTGCCGGCCCGGATGCCCCGACCCCTGCTGCCACGCCCGCGGTCCCTGAAGAGGCGCCCGGCGCGGCGACGCTGAGCCAGGCCGCAGCCACGCCAGGTGCGGCCCGCCAAGCCCAGGCCGCCGCAGCGATGCCCCGCTCGGCCCGTCAAGCCCCGGCCGCCGCAGCGATGCCCTGCTCGGCCCGCCAAGCCCCGGCCGCCGCAGCGATGCCCTGCTCGGCCCACCAAGACCCGGTCCCTGCAGCGACGCCCAGCCCAGCCTGCACAGATCCCATCGCAGCTGCGACGCCGATCCAGGCCGCCGCCATACAGGGCGCGGCCCGCCAAGACCAGGCCGCCGCCATACAGGGCGCGGCCCGCCAAGACCAGGCCGCCGCCATACAGGGCGCGGCCCGCCAAGACCAGGCCGCCGCCATGCCGAGCGCGGCCCGCCAAGACCAGGCCGCCGCCATACAGGGCGCGGCCCGCCAAGAGATTGCATCACCACTTACCCCGGCCTGCAAGGCCAGAGCAGACACCGCTCCCCAGTCCAAAGAGGTCCCTGCTGGAAAGCCCACGCTGGGGGAGGACCCCGCATACTGGCAGCTGAAGGCTGACATGGAGGCCAAGTTTCCACAATGGTTGGTGGACCAGTACATACTCCCTCCGCATACCCCCAAGACGACTCCTGCAGCAATCATGCCAAAAAGATCCCTGCCTGGGCCTGCTGAAGAAAGTCCATCCCCAGCACCGCCACCAAAGGAGTGCCAAGAAGAACTAAGGGGGAGGGGAGGCCAGGAAACTGAGGAGCTGACTCAGGAGCCACCAGCAGTGGATCCATGCCCCGAGCCAGAGATGCTGCCGTATTCCCGCTGGGACGAGGAAGACCTGACACCTCCTGCTGAAGAAGATCTGCCCCAAAGCCTCACCTGGGAGCTTGTAAGCTGCACTTCGCAGAATCCAGCCCGCAAGACACAGCGCCGCAGTAGAACCCAGTCTTTCCCTGCACCGCCATCCCCAGAGCAGAGAGATGACATCACGGCCAGAGACCTAGAGGAGAAACGGTTCCTGAGAAGGTTCAAACCCCAGATCAGAGGACCCCTGCGTCGAGGAATTGTCGAGGATTTCAGCCTCAAATCAGGATACGGCTTTATAGTATCACCTGGTGTGAAGGAAGGGATTTTCGTCAATCGAAGGGATGTGAGAGCCCATTTGCCCAGAGGACACCCTGGAAGAGTAGAGGAATCTGCATAAGTTCAAGTAAAGTACAGCAAGTTTTGACCAGTTGGAAAGTTTGTTTTGCAACGTTTTAAAGTTCAAGAATGTGCCCACATAAACTATTGTGAGAAATAAACCTTAAGGCTATGAACTGGCTATAGCCACAAACTCTCGCAGTGTAAATAGTTACACCAAGAGGGCACCACCGCCACCAGAGTCAGCCTGTTTAGGGGCTTGGCTCGTCTGCAACCAGGAGGAGCCCGTCCGTATATAGGGCCTTGGCTTACCTGCGACCAGAGAGCATGCCTGTTTATGGGGCCTGGCTCTCCACCACAAAGAGGGTACCTGGTCAGCACCAACTGTGGAGGCCGCCTCTACATCCTGCCAGAAGAGGCTGAAGGCGCGGATCCACCAGGCCAGGTATACCCTGAAGACCACCAGACCATGAAAGCCGCCTCTACATCCTGCCAGAAGTGGCTGAAGTCGCGGCCAACGTGAAAGGGTTTTGGGTGGGTTAACGGACTTGTGGGTGGAGGGTGGTGATGTATGGTACCTGGTGCTTTTAAAAATGTTTTACCATGTTTTAATGTTTTATGCATTTTAAAATGTTGTCTTGCAGCCCGAGGACGTGCTGGTGATAACTAAGGGGGAATGTGGCGCCCCTGACCTGGTCAGGCACCACTGAGTACTGCACCCATGCTGGGGACAGTACAATACAGGTAATCCAGAAGGCTGACCGGGGTGTGGAACACAGGCGCATAGTGATCAGGTCTCACACATGTACCCATGAGAGGACCCCTGGGGATCCCAGGAGGGGGAAAAGCCTTCACCTTCACTGGAATAGTGGAGGGGGCCAAAAGCCTCCATCTCCTCTCAAGGGGTGTGGTAAGAGAGTCTGGTTGCTAGGTGGCGTAGGCAGGCACAAAAGGGAAAAGAGTCTGCAGCAGGGTGTGGAGGAGTGAGGAGCAGGAAAGTGAAGCTCAGACAGGAGCAGCAGTGAAGGTCCCAGATGTGAGCCGGTTCAGTGCAGAGTCCAGGGAGCTCGAGTGAGGAGCAGATCCCCTGGGCTGCTGTAGTCTGACAGCGTCCGCGCAGTGGCTACCGACGGGGGAGAACGGTCAACTAGGAGTGCTACCCGAAATCCATCTTCAGCTAGAGAGAGAGCAACGGAGTGGGAAGTAAGGAGACTGCTAGAGAGTACCAGGCCCAAACGGGCGGCAGATCCCGAAGCGGAGATAGATCCAGCTTTCTTTTGCTAAACCTGCCGGTGTGGGGCTCTCAAAGCCCACGCCACAACACCACAAAAGCCGCAGCCACGTAGCCACAGTTAGGGCCCATAGGTCACAGGAGGCAAGCAGCTGGAGTGGCCTGGCCCAGGCGACAAGCACACGGCAAACGAAGGGGAGAGAGGCTTCAGCATCTTCCCTGGGTGACCCCCATAGGGACTCAAAGTCGGGGTTACCCCAAACCACCAAGGGCTAAGGAAGGCGAGTTAGTAGTCACCCTCACAAGTCAGCCTGAAGGACACCTGGTTCCCACTTGGTTCATCCCAGCTACGCCCGGGTTACTCACCCTATCAACTGTGAGTAAAACCCCTGAAAGACATTCTGCCTGTGTGGAGTTATTCTGCGCCTTGTGGTACTACGCACCTACACAGGGCCCTGGGGCTTGCCTCACTCTCAGGAGGCTATTCCAACTAACTGCACTCACCATCAGCCCCAGGCGACCCTCAACCTGCAGTGGCGGTCCCTACTGGCCGCAATACTGAGAGTGGCGTCACGACAAGAAGAAGATCTCCTACCTGTGACCAGATCCAGCTACGTGGAGTCCCTGAAGGTAATGCACCGACACTACACCGGTGGGGCTTCACAATAGCACCAATCAATTTGCCTATTTTTGTACTAATACCTACGTGCTGAGTATTTATTGTGTCTACATTGCTGCATATTTAACTTACCATTTGCATATTTCATTGTACTAACACCTATAAGCTGAGTGTTCATTGCATCTACATTGCTGTATATTTTCTTATTGCTAACACTTATTGTGAGTCCTTTACAATCCAGGAGCATGATAAGCCCTTCTTTGCTCTGCTGTAAGTACCCCATGAACTCTTATTTTAATCTACTTTTTTCAAAAAAGTATATACAGTATATTGTTTTTACCTATGTCTATATATGGCTTCATGTCCGTGTTTTCAGTGACTCTCCTATGGTTACCTATATGCAGCACCCCTTCTTTGTTACAATAGTCTGTAGACATCTGGGAAGGGAAGAGATCAATTACTGGAGTTTAAGCAGAGGAATGTTGTTCCATTCTTGCCTGATGTAAGATCCTAGTTACTTAACAGTCCTAGGTCTAGGTTTAATTTTTCATTTCATAATACACCAAATATTTTCTATTGGTCTAAACTGTAGGCTGCCAGTTCATCACCAAAATCTTCTGTGAAGCCATGCTGTTGGGATGGGTGCAGTTTAGTATTGTCTTGCTGAAATATACAAGACCTACCATCAGAAATGCAGGCTTTTGCTGTAATATAATAAGCTGGAGTGTGCAGCACATGTAGTCCATGATTTACATAAAGAATGTTTTATTTTTAGTTCATCTTACCACAGAACAGTTTACCATTTTTGCTCAATCCATTTGAAATGAGCTTTTGTCTGGAAAAGACAAGAGCATTTATCATATATGGCTTCGTATTTGTATTATTATAGAGATTTAACTTGCAGTTGTGAATTGCACAGCAAACTGTGTTGTAAGATGTCATGCTTGTGCGTGTGGATCCACTGTGCCACAGGACCTGCTCACCCTGGAGGGGTGTAACTAAGAGATCATTTCATCTTCACTAGAGCGACTGATGGTGAGGTTAGGCTTGTTCTGGAAGGTAGCTACCAGGTACTGCTACAGGGGATCTCACGGTACTGTAGCAGATGAACCCAGGGGTCGGGAGTGCAAGCACGGACACAGGTCCAGGCAGATAATTAAACAGTCAAGTACAGCCAATACTGGTAAATACAGCAGGCACAGGTAACAGACACAGGATATAGGGAACAAGTCCTGACAGCTAGCAAGCGTGTCTCTATCAGTAAGACCACATTGCTCAGTCACCTCCCATAGAGTGATGATGTCTTAAATAGTTAGCGTCTTTCAGCATAGGATAATGGTGTGCTGGCCCTTTAGGAGGAAAGTGATACGCACGCCCTAGGCATGCATTCTGAGAGACCAGTGTGGTGTGCTCAGGCCCCAGGAGAAGAATTCAACAGAATGGTAACACAGGTCTGCGACTAAAAAGCTGTTTGATTATTTTCATCTAATTTCCATGTATTTTGGTGTGCTGAAAATGAAAAAAATATTGAAATAAAAGTCCTGGACGTCAGGATTTGCCACAGAATTCAAAATTCTCTTCAAATTTAGTAACTTTTTCATAATGTTTTTTTTTAGGGTTTTGAAAGTCAAAATTACTATTAATTAATTCACATCAATGCACTGAAGATATATAATGCCAAACAAATATAACTTTCAAGGAAAAGAACTTTCAGAGTGAGCTAATGAAACCAGAATCAACATTTTGCAAGCTGAATGAGCAGGCTCGGACATGCCCAGGCTGGGTTCAATTGTTTTATCTTTGTTCTCGCCTGTTCACACTTTTTAATCTCAGTTCATGTTAGCTCTTCATATTCAACCGTGTTTTCCAAAATTAGCATTAGGGCTCAGCGGAAGTGTATTAATTCGCCTGACAGTTTCTGTTACATTTGTGGTGAATATACAGTTTTGAAGCACTGCTGAATATTACAGACTTTGTGAAAAAAGTATACTTTGCATATTTCGAACTAAAGCTTGGAGATCAAGATATAGCTTGGGCGCCTCATAAAGTGTGCAAACGGTGTGTTGAGGACCTCTGAAATTGGTTCAAGGGTAGAAAAAAGCTTTCAGTTATGGGATTCCTATGGTATGGCGAGAGCAAAAGAACCATAATGACGATTGTTACTTTTGTTCATGCGATGTGAAAGGGTAAAATTCAAAATGGAAGCATTCCATTTCATACCCCAATATTCACTCAGCAATTTGTCCCATCCCCCATGGCACAGATATACCAGTACCTAAGGCCCCTGCTACCTTGGAAGAGATAACTATGTCCGATGAAGGTGGAGTCATACCTGAACCAGATGAATCAAGTTCTGACTTTGAAGATGATACAAGACCAAAATTGTTTTCCCAGGAGGAGATGAATGATTTGGTAAGAGACTTAAATCTTCCCAAAGATGCCGCTGAGTTACTCGGTTCAAGGCTCAAAAGCAAGAATTTATTGTTGCAAGGAGTGTCTTTTTCATGGTTCAGACATCGTGAAGATGAGTTTGTTCCTTACTTTGCCCAGGAAGATAAGTTGGATTATTGCATCGATGTCGAAGGTTTGATGGGTCAATTCAAAATCCAATATGGTTCAGCGCAATTGAGTCTTTTTATAGATTCTTCAAAAAGAAGTCTCAAAGCAGTTTTACTCCACAACGGCGGTTTTTATGCTTCCATCCCTGTAGGTCATTCCGTACACCTCAAGGAAACCTACGAGAACTTGGAATTGGTTCTTCGTAAACTTAAATATGAAAACCAAACAAAAAGGTCACAAAATATTGTGTGACCGTTTTGTTCGGTTTTCTTCTTTTGGTGTTATATATATTTAATTCCGAATTGTCCTATCGGTCCAATGTACCTCCACACTTATAACCATGATCTTTTTGAGAATATAATTTCATATATTTTTTGCTGGTGTGGTACGGGTTCTTTCTCTAATATTTGGTGCAAACTTAAATATGAAGACCACGGTTGGCAAGTGTGCGGGGATTTGAAAGTCTTGTGCATGCTGCTCGGGCAACAAGCTGGTACCAAATACCCTTGTTTTCTGTGTCTATGGGACAGTCGAGACCGACAAAATCACTGGACCAAGAAGAATTGGCAGCCGAGGGTGCTCACAGTTGTTGAAAAAAATGTCCTCCGAGAAACTTTGGTTCCTCCCCATAAAGTTCTTCTACCATCTCTCCACATCAAATTGGGATTGATGAAGCAATTCGTAAAATCACTTCCAAAAGATGAAGCATGCTTCAAATACTTGGTCGCCAAGTTTCCAGGCCTCTCGGAGGCAAAATTGAAGGAAGGTGTGTTCGTCGGACCAGACATTAGAAGGCTTATAGCTGATCAAGAGTATATCAATACCATGACACATTCTCAAAAAGAAGGGTGGATTGCATTTAAAGAGGTCATAGAGAAGTTTTTAGGCAATAACAAAGACCCTGACTACAAACAAATCGTCGGATGAATGCTGAAAGCATTTCAAGCTTTAGGTTGCCTGATAAGTTTGAAAGTGCATTTCCTCTATTCTCACCTTTACAACTTTCCTGAAACTTTGGGAGCTGTGAGTGAAGAGCAAGGTGAACAATTCCACCAGGACATTAAAGAGATAGAAAGAAGATACCAGGGAAGATGGAGCATTACAATGATGGCAGACTACTGTTGGACGCCTCATTGAGACATTACAGATGCTACTCACAAGCGTAAATGTACCAAGAGAAGCCTCACAGGGAAGAAGAATCAATTTTAGTGCGTGTTAGTGAGCTCATTGCAGTTAAACAAATGATTTTCAGGAAACATTTGTAATAAAAAAATTTTATGAGTATTTTCATTTATTTTGAGGTATGGTCTTATTTAACATAGTTACTTAAATTGTCAGAAAACGTGATATCCTATGACAAAACGGATGTCATTTTTGGATTCAGCGCACTCAAAAACAAAGATTACGTGGAATAACCAAAACGTCTCTTGAAAAAAGTTTTTTTGCAGACCTGTGTAATAGCAGCAGGGGAAACACGTGGGTGACAGTGGAGAGGCATGGGAGTCAGTAGTCCGGTCATAGTGGTGAGTACATCGGCGTTCCTGCTAAGGAAGGAAGGGAAGACAGTGCAAGGATGCTGGAGTTATATAATACAAGGATTTCTAGAAGTATTCCAGAGCCCATGCAGTGATTTACATGACCAAATCATGCCTGTTTTTAAAGTAGTGCTACCTGAGGGCCTGTTGGTCACAAGTATCCCATATTGACCATTAATGTTATACTTTGGCTTGATTTCTCCAGAATCTCTAAACATTTTGATGAAATTATGTATGGTCAATGGTGGAATACTCAAAGTATATGCAATTTTACATTGAGCCACATTTTACAAAAATTATTCAACAATTTTTAGGTGCCGTCATTCACAGTTTGGTGAACCTCTGACCGTCTTGGCTCCTGAGAGACTGTCTCTCTAACATGCTCTTTTTATACACAGTCATGTGATTGTTAAAAATTGACCTTTCCACTATTTTTCAAAAGTATCACTTACTTTTATAGCCTTTAATTAATCCTGTTCCAACTTTTTTGACATGTGTTACTGCCATCTCCTTCTCCTTTTAGCAGGAGATATTATACCTAATCCAGGACCTTCTTATAATAGTAAGCTCAATTCCTTCCCTGGCATACTCAGAAACCCCATAAATCTCATTAATATTCCTTGCATACCTTCTGTCTCTTTTAACTGTGCCCTTTGGAACTCACGCTCAGCATGTAACAAACTCTCCTTCATCCATGACTTCTTCCTTTCCAATTCCCTCAATCTCCTGGCTCTTACGGAGACCTGGATTTAGCAGTCAGACAGCACTGCTGCTGCTGCTCTCTCATATGGTGGCCTACAATTTTCACACACCCCTAGACTTGACAATAGATCAGGTGGAGGTGTTGGTCTGCTGCTTTCTCCAAACAGTACTTTTCAGGTCATGCCTCCTGTTCCCTCACTTATCTTCCCTTCTTTTGAGGTCCACACTGTCAGCCTTTACAGACCCTTCTCCCTGCAAGTAGCAGTTGTGTATCGCCCTCCAGGCCCAAGCAGTCAGTTCTTGGATCATTTCGCCACCTGGCTTCCACATTTTCTAGCCTGTGACCTCCCCACTCTTGTCATGGAGGACTTTAATATCCCTATTGATGATCCCCCCTCCCCAGCTGCCACTCATCTTTTATCTCTAACCTCCTCTCTTGACCTTTCACAAATAACTAACTCTCCTACACATGAAGGTGGGAATACGCTGGACCTGGTCTTCTCCCGTCTCTGCTCAGTGCATGATTTCACTAACTCCCCTCTCCCACTCTATGACCACAACCTTGTTTCATTCTTGGTCAAGAGCTGTTAACCTCCTCAGGACACTCCCACTTACCACCCATATAGGAATATACATGCCATTAACACCCAGAAATTTCTGAAGAAGTTGCAGTCATCACTGGCCCCAATATCCTCCCTCTCATGTTCTGACTCTGCTGTAAAACATTATAATAAAACCCTACAGAGCGCCCTAGGTGAAGCTGCACCTGCTACACGCAGAGCAACTCGGCACAGATGGCAGCAGCCCTGGCACATGTTGCACACACGCTTTCTCCAGCGGTGTTCCAGGTGCGCTGAACGTCTGTGGAGAAAATCCAATCGAGCCGAAGATTTCATCCACTATAAATTTATGCTCAAAACATACAATGCTGCCCTTCACCTCTCCAAACAAGTGTATTTTAACACCCTCATCACCTCTCTAGCCAACAATCCTAAACGACTCTTTGATACTTTCCATACCCTCCTTGGACCAAGAGTTCTGGCCCCAACCACCAATCTCAGCGCAGATGACCTGGCCAATTATTTTAAAGAAAAAATTGACCATATACACCATGAAATTTCCTCCTAGGATCATAACACCACACATTGTCTGCCCTCCTACACTTCATCTAGCTCACTTTCACGCTTCGATCCAGTCACAGAAGAAGAAGTCACCAGGCTCTTCGCATCTTCTCGCCGTACTACCTGCACCAGTGACCCTATTCCCTCACAACTTCTTAAATCTGTCACTTCAGCTGTCACCACTCACCTAACTAAAATATTCAAGCTCTCTCTCTCCTCTGGTGTCTTTCCCTCCTCCTTCAAACATGCCAGCATACACCCATTACTTAAAAAAACATCCCTGGACCAAAATTGTGCCGCTAACTACAGACCTGTCTCTAATCTTCCATTCATCTCAAAACTCCTGGAATGCCTGGTCCACTCCCGTCTAATTCGCTATCTGTCAGATAACTCTCTCCTTGACCCTCTGCAATCCGGTTTCCGCTCCTTACATTCTACTGAAACTGCTCTTACTAAAGTCTCTAATGATCTACTTACAGCTAAATCGAATGGTCACTACTCCCTGCTGATCCTCCTGGATCTCTCTGCTGCATTCGATACTGTGGCTCACCAGCTCCTCCTCACTACGCTCCGCTCTACCGGGCTCAAGGACACCGTTCTTTCTTGGTTCTCCTCTTACCTCTGACCGCTCATTCACTGTATCCTTTGCCGGCTCCTCTTCCTCTCTTCTTCCCCTTATGGTCGGGGTTCCTCAGGGTTCAGTCCTAGGCCTCCTCCTGTTCTCTCTATAGACAGCCCCTATTGGACAAACGATCAGCAGATTTGGTTTCCAGTACCATCTCTATGCTGATGACACTCAACTATACACATCTTCTCCTGACATCACCCCTGCACTATTACAAAATACTACCGATTGTCTGTCCGCTGTCTCCAACATCATGTCCTCCCTCTATCTAAAACTGAACCTATCAAAAACTGAACTTCTTCTGTTTCCGCCCTCTCCTAACCTTCCAAAACCCAATATTACCATTTCTGTGTGTAGCTCTACCATTACGCCCCAGCAGCACGCCCGTTGTCTTGGGATTATATTTGACTCCGATCTCTCCTTCACTCCCCACATTCGTTCACTTGCTCGTTCTTGTCAATTCCACCTCAAAAACATCTCTAGAATTCGACCTTTTCTTACCGTCGACTCTGCAAAAACTCTTACTGTCGCTCTCATTCATTCTCGCCTGGATTATTGTAATTCTTTACTAATTAGTCTCCCTGTTACTAAACTCTCCCCTCTCCAATCTTTCCTGAATGCCGCAGCAAGGATCATTTTTCTCAGCAACCGCTTCACTGATGCCTCTGCTCTTTGCCAGTCATTGCACTGGTTGCCTATCCTCTACCGAATCCAACATAAACTTATCACTCTCACTCACAAAGCTCTTCACGGTTCTGCACCACCCTACATCTCCTCCCTCATCTCTGTCTATCACCCCACCCGTGCCCTCCGCTCTGCTAATGACCTAAGACTGACATCCTCAACAATTCGAACCTACCACTCCCATCTTCAAGATTTCTTACGAGCTGCACCAATGCTCTGGAACACACTACCAAGAGCAATCCGATTAATTCCCAACATCCACACCTTTAAGCGGGCCCTAAAAACGCATTTCTTTAGACTAGCCTATCACCTCACCGCCCTGATCTAATCTAGTCCCTTTCTGCCCTTCATAACAAAAAATGTACTTCCAATTCTTGTCCCCTGTACCTGTATAAATTCTGGCTGGCGACCGGTCCACGCAGTTGATTTTGAATACCCTATTAAATCGATGACTGGACCATATATAACAAGCTTTGCTCCCCCCCATTCACCTTTTGTGCCTCCCCTATTTCCTCATAGACATTAAGCTTACGAGCAGGGCCCTCACTCCTCCTGGTATCTTAATTTTGTTATTTGGTATTGTCTCAAATTGTCTGTACATGTCCCCTCTGAATTGTAAAGCGCTGCGGAATATGTTGGCGCTATAAAAATAAAAAACATTATTATTATTAAATGAGCTCATGTTTTCAAATTAAATTAAAAAATGTCTGACTTTCAACTTCTGATCTATTCTATGTTCTATTGTGAATAAAATATGGCTATAAGGGCATGTTCGCACGTAAATGCTGAAATTTCTGCAGCGATTTGACAGCACATGTGCGCTTCAAATCGCTGCAGAAACACTACATAATGGATGCAGTGTTTCAGCAGAATAAATGGCGAATTCATGCGCTAGGGATGCTGCCCCCACCAAAGAGAGTGGGAGCTGCATCCAGAGCGCACAAATTAATTGACATGCTGCTTTTTTGTACTCACAGATTTGGGTCAAAATTTTGGCATCCAAATCGCTGCGTTCAAAAAAGCATTGTGCACATGTATCATGCACAATCTACATAAATTGTTCAGGGGATGCAGGACGCATGCATTTAAGCTGCAGTGCAATACGCAGCGTAAATGCATGCAATTACGCAACGTGCGCACGAGCCCTAAGAGAATTCCAAATGATTGCATTCTTGTTTTCTTTACATTATACATAGCATCCCAACTTCTTTGGGAATTCAGGTTACAGTTACACAGAATAATGATACGACAACAAATTGACTAAGGTGCACGCAGTGTATAGTTATATCTTCATTGTACTACTCTATTGCATCCTGTTATGACCAATTTAAAATTGAACACATCGGCCCTGATTTAATCATTGCTTTTGTGCTTGTTTTTTGTTTACTTTTGTTTGTTTTTTTTGTTTACACTCAATTCATTATTCTATTTTCACCTTTTTAGAAGTCTATTTTATTTGTGCTAGCTTTTTTTTGTTTTGTATTCTTTTAAAAAAATCATAAAATTTGGCGCAAATCCACTTTAACCAAATGTTCAAAATGGACAAAAATTAATTCCTGACAGTTTGAAAGAAAAAAGTATAAGTGACCATTATAGCCACCTTTCTTTACAATAACAGCTATTAGCCTTCAGAAGCAAACAGAACAACTGTTTTGTTGCACCTGCCTCATTAACATTCTGGGCGCTCAACAACCTGAGTAGGCATGAAAGTAGATTCACTGAAGAAAAAAAGCCAGCACTCCATCCTTCAGGATAAACTTTTTATTAAAAAATCATGTGCATAGACAATATTAAAGAAAGTACCAGAACATCTCATATCATTTTAAAATGAAATTGTTTAATCACAGCTATGATTAAGGACTTCCATTTTGAAGAGAGACACTTACTTTTAATATTGTCAATGCACATGAATGACCCCATCTTACAAACTACACCCCTCAATGAATTCATCTAGCGGTGCAGTCATCATATTGACAACATAGAAGTGTCACAGAATTTTAAACAATGGGTAGTGAAGAAAAAATAATTAATTATATTTTTACCCCCAAAAATTCGTTTTAGCCCCAGATTTTATATTTTCAGACAGGTAAATGGGTAAAAGAATGACACCAAAATTTGTCACACAATTTCTGCTGAACATTGCAAAACCCTACACAAGTCTGTACTGTACTGCTTAGCCACACGGTGAGATTCAGGAGAGAAGACGCGCTATTTAACTCTGAGTGCAAATTTTCATACAATTTTCATTTACAGACTTCATATTCAGAGCTCCCAAGTACCAGAAGAGCAGAATGCCCCATCTAGTGACCCTATTTTTGAAATTACACACCTATAGGAATTTATCACCAGGTGTAACCACGATTTTGATGCCATTCGTGTATTCCAGATACAGCAGCAATGGATGGTGCTGAGTAAAAACTTCAAATCTGCCATTGTAGCGCCCAGTATATTGTAGTGTTCAGTAAGTTTTTGTGCCCTGTACTTTGTAGTGCCCATAAATTGTGCCCAGCTCATGCTTTTGAAAACATTCACTCTGAAAATTGAGAGGGCTTCCTCACTACAGAAATGCCAAACATGTGGACTCTATATGTGGTTTAGGCACACTGTGGGGTTCAGAATGAAGAGCGGCATTTGGATTTGGTAGCAGAGACTTTGCTGATTTTCTTTTTTTTTTTGGCGTGGGGAATCATAGTGCTATTCCAGAGATTTTGTGTTACCAGTAATGTGGATGGAGTTAAAGATTTTAATGGGCAATTCTCCAAATGACAGGATTCAAATGACACTTCTGAGTGATAAATTCTCTATAATGAGGCATCAGAGTTACTCTGGACTTCGTGTGGCCTCTGTTCAGCGTTGTCCTTTTCAGAAGTGCACAAAACCGTAGTCGACCGCACTTTTGTGCACCATTGAAGACACGGATATGGCCAGATAATAATTACAGACTGAGTCCAAAGTTACTTCATCTGCTGCATTATAGGGAATCTTCCGTCAGAGGTTCCACCTGAATGATGCATTTCAAAAGGTTTACACATAAACCCGCTTTATTTTTTGGGTCAATGTGTTTACAGTGATACAAGATCTGTAAAGTCCCTAACAGAAGATCTGTCGCTTATCCATGTTATGTAAATAAAAGCTTATAACCTGACTTTAAATTCACCCATTGGTTTCGTAAATTACTCTTTAGAAAGCTGAAACCCTCCCAAATTTGGTTTAGGTTCTGAAAATAAATGTGAATAAAATTTAATTCAGCCTACCCCTTAGTTGTCCACAGCTCCACTCATGCACGGCCTGAAAACGGAGATCACATCCGGACAATGGCAAGAAAAAAGGGAAAAACAACCAGCAGCAAAATTCTCAAGAATAAAAAACTTTTCTTTATTTCTTCATTTAAAAAAAAGTGTGCAAAAGTGGAATAAAAAACATGCCATTAGCCTTAAATGTTTCAGACCTCACAGGGTCCTTAGTCATATGAAGAAATAAAGAAAAGTTTTTTATTCTTGAGAATTTTGGTGCTGGCTGTTTTTCCCTTTTTTCTTATGAAAATAAAGTTGCTGCAAAGCCGAAAAATTGATCATTTGATGAACACAGAGAGGTCAGATTTTGGCAAGAAAAGTTTTGAAACCCACAGAAAATAATGTGAAATTCAAACAAATAATTAACTTCTAATACAAAGATATGTTGCATAACATTGGTGAATGAAGTTGTGGTGCTATTAGAGCCTTATTTAATATTTTGTGTGACTTCCATGAGCTTGAAGGACTGTATCCATCCATGCGGTTCAACAATGATTCATACAATATTTTGATGAAATCATCAGGAATAGCAAAGAATGCAGCTTTACATGCCTCCAAAGGTTCATCTAGATTCTTTGGTTTTGTCTTCCAAGCTTCCTCTTTCATCCTACCCCAAACATGCTCAATGATGTTCATGTCTGGTAACTAGGCTGGCCAGTCCTTGAACACCTTGATCTTCTTTGCCAGGAGGAACTGTGTTGTAGAGATGGATGTATGAGATGGAGCACCATCCTGCTGTAGAATTTGACCACTTTTATGATTGGGAATGTAAGAGGTAGCTAATACTTCTTGATATTTTAGGCTATTGATATTGCCTTCCACCTTGCAAATGTTTTGCACACCCCCATACTGAATGTAACCCCAGACCATGATCTTTCCACCACCAAACTTAACTGTTTTCTGGATCCATACGGGATCCAATAGGTCTCATGCAGTATATGTAGTGGCTGTGGTGTAATTCAACTGAAGATTCATCAGAGAAATCCACCTTCTGCCACTTTTCCAGCGTCCATCTGTTTAGCAGCGCTGTGGGACTTGGCAAATGCCACACGTTTTTTTAATTGCCTTTTGTTTAGTGCTGGCTTCTGGGCACTGATTCGAACATGGAGGCCATTTCGAGACAGAATCCTACAAACTGTTCTAGTTAACACAGGGACTTGAGGTGACCAGGCCTTTTGAGCTCTGCTGCAGTGAAAGAGGGGCAGGCTTTGGATTTTCTAACCAACAAACATTCCTCCTGAGCAGTTGTCTTGTGGGGTCTGCTAGACATTGGGTTGTCAAAAACATCTCCAGTCTCTTCAAATCTGTTTTTAATTCTTTGTATTTGACGCTGAGACACATTAAAGGTGCCAGCCACCTCTGCAGTGGATCTGGTCTTCAGCCTCTTGATAATCAAGGCTTTGGTCGCAGGGTGGATTTTTGGCATGTTGTCAGAGGTCAAGTTGCAGTTCAAGTGAAGGTCTTGGGTGCTGGGTTTCTTTTTATGTAAACCCACTAATTAACCGATCACTTAGTGAGCACAGATGAGGATGGAAACTAGGATTGGGTGCATTATATGACAAGGCGACAAAACTTTTTTCTTGCCAAAATCTGACCTTTCTGTGTTCATTAAATGATCAATATTTCAGCTTTGCAGCAACTTTATTTTTATAACCTAAACTAAATTTGGGGGGTTTCAGCTTTCAAAAGAATAATTTATGAAACCAAAAGATGAATTTAAAGTCAGGTTATAAGTTTTTAACATAGATAAGCGACAGAACTTCTGTCAGGGACTGTATAATTTTTTTTATGTTTGGCTACAATCACGGGCTAATGCATCTCCATATTTTGAGAGTTCTAATTATTCTTGATTTCTGCTGAGCCATGTGAGGGCTTGTTTTTTGCATGATGAGTTGAGGTCTTTATTGGTACCATTTTTGAGCACTGTAACATGTGAGTATGTGTAACACTCATGGCCGGTGCAAAGGCAGCAAGTGGGAGTAGTGGACCCACTGGACCACAGGGTGACCCGGGCTTACCCCTTAGTGGGAGGACCTTAAAGCCCCCACAACAAGGCGCATGCCAGGTACCACACCCAGGACAGTGACTGGGACTATGGCAGCTGACCCCCAGGGCAGGTGACAGACACAAGAATAGATGGGTACAGGCAGGGTGACTGAGGCAGTCTGAACAGGCGCGTACGGATAGGAATGGTGGGCATGGCAGGGGCACACAGGTGTGGGAAGGCAGGTACTGGTTACAGACAGAGTTATCGGGACCTGACAACTAGCTAGCAGACTGGGGTATAAGTGTAGCATGTGTCCACCTCTACCAAATGAAACAAACAAAATGTGTCCACCTCTACAAAATGAAACAAAGTAAATAAACAGTAAAAATGCACAGCTAACGCAGCAAAGAACGATCGCAACTCGTTCCCCTGTGCGGCTCCAGGTATTTCTCCTTGAACTAACACATTTTTTGCACATTGGAATTTCTTACATTTAGTGCAATGAAATCCTTTGGAATGTTTTCCATGATCGGCTCGTTGTTTTTTGGCAGCATGAACATCGCCGTTGCAACC
Organism: Anomaloglossus baeobatrachus; assembly: GCF_048569485.1. Classification (NCBI taxonomy): domain Eukaryota; kingdom Metazoa; phylum Chordata; class Amphibia; order Anura; family Aromobatidae; genus Anomaloglossus; species Anomaloglossus baeobatrachus. Next base: position 451,755,905 of record NC_134354.1, read on the forward strand.
AACAGTACCCAGTAAGCACTGTTGCTGCTGCTGATAATGCTGAACCTGCTGTAATTCTCTTTCTGAAAACAGCAAACCACGCTGATGAGCATATCTCGTTGCTTGATCCTCAGTCGCAGTTAAACTGCAGAATTCATAGACGCCTGGATCTACCATTTTTTGTAGAGGACCTCAGTCAGTCGGAAAACGACTTACAATGATAACAGGGGTATTAGTGTAGCATGTAATTTTCCGACTGACTGAGGTCCTATGCATTTTTACTGTTTATTTACATTGTTTGTTTTATTTTGTAGAGGTGGACACCATTTTGTAGAGGTGGACACATGCTACACTAATACCGCAGACTGGTACACTAACTAATTGTGTTGCAGAGGCACCACCCCTAATGAGGAAATGGCACACCAGCCATTTAGGAGGAGGGCCGTTCTGCACACAAGCATCTTACGTGCACTCCCGGGAACCCTGTGTGGCATATACAGGGCCCAGGAGGGCAAGGGGGCAGCACCACACGTGGATGGCTAGGGAAGTGTGAGGGAGGATGCGACTTGGCTGAGGCGGTGAGTAAGTTGGTGTCTCTGCAGAGACGCCAGCGCTACAGTATGTATCAGGAAAGTGGTGTAAACCTGGATATCTGCTCTAACTCTTCTAGTGCCACAAGTCTTATTAGGGCGTTCCAGGGACATGTCTTACGGAAAGATGGAGAGATGGGTGGGTCTGGCTACCCACATACCTCCACCCATTGATGTGTCTCAGGCTTTTAAAATGGTTTCTGTTTGTTCGGCAGATAGTCTCAGGGTGGAGGTGTTCTGATTAGAGATGAGCGAACCGGCCATGGTTCGGCTCAAGTTCGGTTCGCCGAACAGAGGTCTTGTTCGAGTTCGGTTCGGCGAACCAGTTCGGCGAACCGCTCGAACCGCATAGGAAACAATGGGAGGCAATCACAAACACATAAAAACACCTAGAAAACACCCTCAAAAGGTGTCCAAAAGGTGACAAACAACTCACAACACAACACAAACACATGGGAAAGTGACAAGAACAAATTCTCATGTGAAAACAAAACAGCGTTATGATGAAAGAAAGGAGGAGACACAGATATATGAGTATATGCAAGGGAACATCGATGCCATTACTGTGCAACTTGAGCCTTGCTCATTTTAGGCTTCCAATCTGGATAAAGTGCCTGAGCTCGCCACGTACGCCTTGGGCATCTTGTCGTGTACTGCAGCCAGCGTTCTCTCTGAACCTGTCTTCAGTGCTGCTGGGGGGTCTGCTAACAGATAAGCACACGCGTCTGTCCACTGACAATGTGGACATGGCTCTCCGAGGACTTTTCTTCCCCTGGGTCCCTTTTCTTCCCCATGCGTATTTTTGAGAGTGCTTCATGCAAAGCATCTTCTTCATTTTGAAAAGGGGGGTCAACTGATGCCAGTCAAGTGGGGTGTGTGTGGCCCAATTAGTGGAAACGAGGGAGACTGTGGTTGGAGTCCCCTCGCTGTGTTTCTCAAAGAACCAAGATGAACAAGTCATGGCTTTCAGAGGACTTTTCTTCCCCTGGGTCATCCAGGGGAGGCGAAAGGCAGGTGTATTTTTGAGAGTGCTTCATGCAAAGCATCTTTTTCATTTTGAAAAGGGGGTCAACTGATGCCAGTCAAGTGGGGTGTGTGTGGCCCAATTAGTGGAAACGAGGGAGACTGTGGTTGGAGTCCCCTCGCTGTGTTTCTCAAACAACCAAGATGAACAAGTCATGGCTCTCAGAGGACTTTTCTTCCCCTGGGTCATCCAGGGGAGGCGAAAGGCAGGTGTATTTTTGAGAGTGCTTCATGCAAAGCATCTTTTTCATTTTGAAAAGGGGGGTCAACTGATGCCAGTCAAGTGGGGTGTGTGTGGCCCAATTAGTGGAAACGAGGTAGACTGTGGTTGGAGTCCCCTCGCTGTTTTTTACATGATTTTCGAAGTGCATGACATGCCTAAGAGGTTTAGTTTCAGCATCTCAAACTTGTTGGCTACAGAAAGGCTGCCTTTACACCCTTTTGTCACCGAGGATTTTCGAGACCTTATGCCCATTACTGTGCCCCAAGAGTCAATGGCCATTCGCCACTCCTTCTCCAAGAAAGGGGTGCCCGCGCTACCACAGCAGGTCGCACACAACATCACCGATTCCTTGAGAAACTGTGTGTGTGGCAGGGTGCATTTCACCACAGATACTTGGACCAGTAAGCATGGACAGGGGAGTTACATGTTGCTAATTGGGCAATGGGTAACAATGGTGAGAGATGGAGAAGGGTCTGCTGTACAAGTCTTTCCGTTCCCACGAGTTGTGTGTCAATCCTTCCTCTGTATGTCCAAGTTCCTCCACTGCTTCTGCCTCATCAACCTCGTGTTGGTCCTGCACCTCAGCCCAAACCCTGTGTGGTCAGGCCACCCTTTCTTGTAACTGCGCCCAAGGAATCCCACATACCTCCTTACTATGCTGGTAGCAGAGCTCAAGGCCATCAGGCGGTCAAATGTTTACTTTGGAATGTAGGGGAAATATGAGACACCGCTGAGTAGTTGTGGACGGTTAGCTCTGTAGAGTGAGACAGAGTTTCATCAATGGTTGTCTCCACTCAACCAGCAGCCAGGGAATGCCGGGTGTGACAATGATGCAAACCAGTCTGCGGCCCTTCTTCAGGGCATTGTGACACATGTGCCTTCTATGGCTCACGTGTTGAACCTGGTTGTCCAGCAATTTTTAAAACACTATCCCGGCCTACATGGCCTTCTGCAGAGGGCACGGTGTAACGCCTGCCTGGGTCACACTCAGACGGGCTGTAAAGGAAGCCACTCACCAAGCTGGACCCCTAGAACCCTGAAACCCTTTAACCCCTATACAGTGATTTTGAATGACACAGGGCCCAAGTTGATCAATACCTTTGGAAGGCTTTGGAATAGTAGTCATGCAGGGTCAAAACATTAATTGAGGAAGAGGAACAGAATGGGAGGGACAGGACTTAATCATAAAACAAGCAGAGGTGAAATGCGAATCGGCCAAAGAGGTACATAAACAGCAAGCAGGAAAAGTAGTCAGGTTACAAGCACACAAAATCATAAAACTGAACTGGGGTAACAGTAACCAGAGGTTCATAGCTATGTCTGACAGTGGTCTGCAGACAGGAGGGGCCTAAAAAAGGGTGTGGTGTCTTCCCATTGGTTGTAGCTGAATGATGGTACTTCATCTGTGAGATACCCACCACCTGCATTCAGCCATTGGTTCTGTATCTGTCAAGGTAACGCAGCCCAGTGGGTGACCATAACCTGCGTCCACCTGCGCCGCTGGTGTCGACTCCTCTCCCATCATCAGCACTATGCACGAAATGAACACGTTGTCACCTTGCGACAGGAGTACAAATTGACGTAGCGGACTACGTTGGTGACTTAACCCTAGAACGCATACCTGGGGCCTCGCAGGCCTGCTAGGTCATTTGTTTTCTATGGTAGAATGAATTGCTTGTGCGTTCTAGGGTTAACAGCCGTGTGCGGCAATGATGCAAACATGTCTGAGGGCCTTCGTCAGGGCATTGTGACACACGTGACTTGTATGGCTCACGTGTTTAATCTGATTCTCCAGCAATTTTTAAAACAACACCCCGGCCTACATGGCCTCGTACAGCGGGCACACTCGCTATGTGCTCACTTCCATCGGTCGCACCCAGCAGCTCAACAACTTTCATCGCTACTGAAGTCTTAAGGTCTGGCGGTTAAACGCCTGAAATGCGATGTTCCGACATGCAGGAATTGGAATCTGCACATGTTGCAGCGTCTGTGGCAGCACCGCAGAGCCCTGCTGAAATACGTTATGATGTATACCTTGGGCTAACTTGATCCAGAGGTACTGCAGATCACGCTGCTGGAGTGGTGTCAGATCAAGGACCTATGCACCCTTCTACACAGTTTACAAATGTCGACGAAGATGTTTAACACTGGCGATGCCATTCTCAGCGTTACAATTTTGGTCATCTACATGATGGAGCACACTGTAAGCATTATTCGGAGTCAGGTGTTGGTCCAAGAGGAAGGGAGGAAGTACTGGAGGAGTCATATGCGGAAGGGATAACAAGATCTACAAGGTCCAGACGGTCAGCGGCACCTTGGCGGCAGTCATGGTACGGTGGGGGAGAGGGATTATCAAGGGCGCATAGTATCAGCAAAACAGTTGAGGAAGGTGCAGGAGCCCATGAAGAAATGGAGGACGAACTGGCAATGGGCATGGAAGACTCAGCAGCTTAGTGAAAGCTTTCTCAGATTTCGGTTGTGTGAGGTTGTGGGGAGAGGGCAGAGGAAGGAGGCACGATTCTCACCTCTCCGCCACCAACACACCAAGGACATGGTCCTCCAGGATGCTCAAGACACATGAGCGCCTTCTTGCTGCACTACCTACAACATGACCTTCGGATTGTACGAATTCCAAGTCATGCTGACTACTGGGTTGCCACACTGTTAGATCCCCGGTACAACACAAAATTTTGCGAAATAACTCCTGCCATAGAAAGGAACGCACGTATGCAGGAGTATCAGCAGAAGGTGTTACGCAATCTTACATATGCTTTTCCACTAAACACCAGTGGTGCACAGAGTGAATCTCAATGCTTTTTCATCGATAGGAGGAAATGGTCTTACTTGTCCACATCTGAGGGACCGAGGGCTGGCTGCTGTGCTGAGACGGCGTTGAGTACGGTGTCTCTGCAGAGTTGCATTTTTGGTCATATACAAACTGAGTTGAAAAAGGACAGATGCTGGTGGAAAGGGGAACAGGTGTGTTGGAAAGGGTAAAAAAGTTTGTGTCCGATGGTTTGGTGGTTAAGCAACAGTAACATTTGCTGAAGAAACAACATCTGTTATGGTGGGACTGGCAGATTTGGATAAGGTGGTATATACTATGTTACCGCTATATAAAAAATATTAAGAAGAAAAGAAAGAGAAAGGTAGATATCCCAATCGCTATTCGGTGTCCACCGTGCTCACAGATGGAAAAGGAGAGGTTGGCAACTGGAAGGTTAGGTGGAGGATACAGAGCAGGTTGACTCTGAAACAAATAGTGGCCTGAACCGAGTTAGACGCCACTCGGATCTGGAGACTTGGAGTTCTGTTAGCGTGACAGGGTCCACACGACCACTCAGCCCCGGAACTCCCTGTTAACAACACAGGGGTCATTGGTTACGCTGTCCGTGTGCGTAGGCGACACACCTGTGGACAGCAGGCGCATCAGCAGCAGCAGGCCTGTTTATGCCACTGGGCTGCACTAGCAGGACTGGTAGGACAGGAGCTGTTCTTAAACGTTCTGCGTTACCAACTGTGGTGGTGGCCTGCATCGATGACCTATCCCTGCCTACCTCTGGCCTAAAGCCACAATGGGTTCAACACATGGAGGTGTGCTCTTTCGGAGCATAATAGAAGACTGGGCACCTTCTTGTTGGCTCCAGCCCCTTTTATAACCTGGGTCCGCCCAAAACCAGGGTGGACCACAATGCACCTCCTGGAGACAAAAGCAGAGTGACACGTCATGAGTGGCATAACTAGCGTCCTATTTTGAACCGCCACTTGAATGATGACCTCATGGCTGCCACAACCAAATCACCTCAACAGTCATCGTCTGACCAACAACAATGAGGTGACAAGTCATAGGGGCGGCCCTCTGCTAGCCTGTTGGGAGTGGCCTGCCTGGCCAAATTGTCAGGACACCTGATGCCCTGTGGTCTATATGGGCCCCCCACATCAGGGGCAGGGCCAAAGAGTTCATTACCCGACCTAGGCTCTGATGCAGTAAGTGCCTGAGCATGCTCTACTGAAATACATGAAATACAGTTTCTGAAAAAAAGACTGTCCACTTCAGCATGCTATCTAGGCACAACACAGGACTTAGACCTGGCACGGAGTGCAAGTACCTGTGCAAAGAGGCTTTTCTCAGTAAGTGTGAAGCCCCACAGGTGTTGTGTTGGTGCATTATTTTCAGAGACTCCACGTGGAGGAAAAGTCTGGTCACACTTAGGTTGCTTCTTTATTTGTAGTTTCGTGACGCCACTCTCGGTATTGCGGTCAGTGGGGACCGCCACTGCAGTGTAAGGGGACACCTGGGGCTGATGTTGGGTGCAGTTAGTTTTAGTGGCTCACTCCCGAGAGTGAGTCAAGCACCAGGGCCCTGTGTAAGTGTGTTGAGCCGCAGGTTGCAGAATGACTCAGGCACAGTCCAAACGAGCATGTGCTGTAGCCCAAAATTAAGAATTTGCCTCAGGAATGACACAGTCAGGCAGAGCATACTCAGTTGGCGAAACACTGGAGTTAGGCTGCGGCTGGGGTAAATCGGCACACAGGAAGGAGCAACCGCGGAAACACTTTGTTCAATTGTGAGGGGAGTCATTTTGGAGTTTGTTGAGGAGTACCGTAATGCCAGTGAGCAGCATCCTGTGCCACAGACCAACATTCTTCCGGTGCTGTCTATACTGTTAACCATGATAGGAGCATAAAGTCTGTATTTATGGCAACTGGACATCACATTACCCGGGTACGGTAGGCTGTGCCCAGACAGTAATGCGTGCACGCAACACTTTGTTTTATTATGAAAACACATATCTGTTCTGGGTAGGACGACTATATAGACAATCACACTTGCTGCCTCTGCACTGTCAAATTGTCACATACAGTTTAAATCATAGAGGGACAGCGACACATGTTTGCATTGAATGTTGCTTTTCAAGATTTCCATGACTGTGTTGCAGAGCTGTGTGGTTTGCATTCACACTGTTATCATCTGCCTTATCTGTGAGGCTTCAGCTAACAAGGGTATTCAGGGTGGGTGATGTATTTTGTCTATGTTTAGGTAGATAACTGGGAAGCTCTTGTGATGCGCCACTAGTAAGTTGTCTTTACACACACACACACACACATACAAAACACACACAAACACACAATTACTGCTGCTACGCAGAGGGCTTAGCAAGCAGTAGGCCACTGAATAGATTGTTCTATTATTTCAATTTAATGCATGGTTCTTATTGTTTGTTTTGGAAAAGTGAAAGAATCATTTATGAACCCAACTGCAAACAGTGCTTTTCATGTTGCGTGGTTTTGCTGCATACTGTGGATCCCACCAAATACAAGACTTAAAATGAAGCATAAGTCGCAAAGGGAATTTCACTGTGCTACAATGTGGCCTAGCGGGGCTGTGCAACCAACACTTGCTCCATCAAGTGCATCTGCGTGCTCTTCATCTTCTGTGACAGTGGGGACAGCAGTCACACATGCTTTTTCATGATGAACTTCCACCCCTTTACCCGTAAGCGGGAGTGTAATTGGCAGGTCGTCACTTGTTTTGGAAGTGGAAACAGATGGTATTGTTGAGCTGTCAGACATCGAGAGAATCACCATTGGATAAAGGCAACATTATATCCATGCCTGCACTTTCGTAACAGATTGGCTGGACTACCTGCAGTTAATAATTGCGTTCCACAAATGAAAAGGAGTGTAGAATGCACATATGTTGTACCTTGCTTGGCAGCAAAGGAACACTAACTTAGTATTCCAGACAATGTTAGGATGGCAGAAAAAGTGTCAGCTCTTTGGGCAAATTAAATAGCGTGGCAAAAGTGGGCAGGTGGGTACAGTGGTCGTGTTCTGTGTGTACCAGGACAGTAAAGGAAGCCTCACTTTCTATCCATCCTAATGATGAAATGCAGTAAGGAATTCCCTGAGTTTGCTATTAAAATAGCGTTGCAAAATGTGCATGAGGGTATGCAGAGGTGCTAGAAATAGCTTGGCACCATTGGGGCACAAATGGGGTACAACAGCCACTTTTTGGATGCTACTAACTGGCAGCATTTTTTGCTATTATTATAGCTTATTAAAAACAGAGCAGGAGGGTGTCATGCAGAGGTGTTAAGCCTGCTTTACACACTTCAATAGATCTTTCAATCCGTCGTCGGGGTCAAGTTGTAAGTGACGCACATCCGGCATCGTTCGTGACGTATTTGCGTGTGAAACCTACATGCGATCAAGATTGAACGAAAATACGGTGATCGCATACACGTCGTTTATTCCTCATACATTGGACGTTTGGTAGTACGAAACTAGTGAATTGTAACGTGTGACATCCCTCATACGATTTTGGTGTCTGATGCTATGTGCGCAGGTGTGCGCTCTGCACCGCAGCTTAAAAAAGGTCTGCTTCAGAGCGCAGCTGAAAAGCTGCGTTCTGAAGCGCCTCACAATGTCTGTCATTCACTAATCTCTGTCAGTCCGTCACTATCTCTGTCCCTCTCTCTCTGTCCATGTTAGTCTATCCCCCTCTCTCATATACTCACCGATCCCCGATCCCCGGCGCTGCACGGCGTTCACACTGCTCTGGCGGCTTTTACTGTTTTGAAAAAGCCGGCCGCCCATTAAACAATCTCGTATTGTTGGCTGATATTGTTAGGGTGGGGGGGCTCCCCATAACGTGGAGCTCCCCATCCTAAGAATACCAGCCTTCAGCCGTATGGCTTTATCTGGCTGGTATTAAAATTGGGGGGGACCGCACGCCGTTTTTTTTAATTATTTAATTATTTATTTCAATGCACAGTATAGACACGCCCACCGGCTGCTGTGATTGGGTGCAGTGTGACACCTGTCACTCAGCGTGGGGGGCGTGTCTCACTGTAACCAATCATAGGCGCCGGTGGGCGGGGTAAGCAGGGAATACGAGATTGTTTAATGGGCGGCCGGCTTTTTCAAAACAGTAAAAGCCGCCAGAGCAGTGTGAACGCCGTGCAGCGCCGGGGATCGGGGATCGGTGAGTATATGAGAGAGGGCTGCTCAATTCACTTACTCAGGAGATTAGCGGTCACCGGTGAGTCCTTCACAGGTGACCGCTAATCAGGACGCGACACAGACAGAGCCGCAGCATGCCAATGAAGTCGGGTGAGGTTCACCCGAGTTCATTCTGACAGTGCGGCTCTGTCTGTGTCTGCTGTCATCTGCCATTCAGCTCTGCTACATGGCTGTCTGTGTCTGCTGTCAGCGGCCATGTAGCAGAGCTGAATGGCAGATGACATAGTAAAAACGCATCCCTACACATTACACACGCTTGTCAAGTCAATAAATAAAAAAAAAAAAGGTGCCCAATGCATACGTCACAGAACACATGATCCAAAGGATCGCACACAAAATTGATCAATTTAACATAGACTACTAACGCACGTGTGACAGCAAATGAATGACCTACGTGCAATCTCATTAGATCGCATATGCGACCTGGGCGTGTCACATCGCATACGAGATCGCATACCTAATTGTAAGGTGTAAAGCTGGCTTTAGAAATAGCTTGGCACCATTGGGGCACAAATGGAGTACAACAGCCACTTTTTGGATGCCACTAAGTTTCCTCAGTGTTTGCTAGTATAATGGCTTAGTAAAAATGAGCTTGAGTGTGCAATGCAGTGGTGCTGCAAATAGCTTTGCACCAGTGGGATAATAATGAAGTCCAACAGCCACTTTTAGGATGCCACTAAGTTTCCTCAGTGTTTGCTAGTATAATGGCTTAGTAATAATGAGCTTGAGTGTGCAAAGGGCAGGAGGGTACAGTGGCAGGGTTGTGGGTCTGTGTAGAGGAAAGGAAGCCTCACTTTATATCCCTCCTAATGGGGAAATTCAGCGAGGAAGTCCCTGAGCTTAGCTACACAGACGCTATCTTCTGTAGCTGTTAAAATCTGTTTCCACTGACCTGACTGTCACCTATGGCTCTGAGCCTGCTGTTATTAGCCCTTACAAGGGCTAAAAGACACTTCTATCCCTATTCTGTATAGCGCTGTGTGTAGAGCGTACACAGCAGTATCGGAGACAGGAGCTATGCCAGCGGTGACTGACACCCAGACACAGAAGGCAGATAATGGCGTCGTGATGGGCAGATACCCATTTTTATAATGCAGGGACATGTGACATGGACATCCTATCACACATGCCGTTGCTTCTCTGGCTAAAAGTCCACTTAGCTGTGTGTGTGTCTGGGATTGGCTGACATGCTGGCCCGCCCCACTACACACGCACGCTTAGGGAAGGAAGACAAGGGAAAAAAAAATGGCGATCACCATTATCCCAGCAGCAGTGATCTGAATGCGCTGTTCCCGCACACTATACGCTGGAATTTCATAATAGTGTGTGTCACAGAGTGATTTACACTATTACAGCGGAAAGCCAGCTAGTAATTAGCTTGGCTTTTTGCTGCTAGAACCGTTCTCGAACGTAACTAGAACTATCGAGCTTTAGCAAAAAGCTCGAGTTCTAGTTCGATCTAGAACAGCCCCCAAAATCACTCGAACCGCGAACTGGAGAACCACGAACCACAAACCGTGCTCAACTCTAGTTCTGATACCTCCAGATATTAACTTCAAAGAGGGGGTTGGATATAATGACCGGGGTCAGTGTGCAGAGGCTGGGTTGCCTCTGGAAGCATTCTCTGAGAACAAGAGGATTTGCTTGTCCTGACCAGGACATTTGTGTTACTTTGAAGATACCAGAAAGTCTATGTTATATTACTCGAGTGCTGGATTATGCAATAAACTTGCTGGACTCTTAAAGTGACAGTGTACCTGTTTTGCTACCTCGAGAAGTAAGCTCTGTTGAGTGATTCCCACAGCATATAATGTTATTTGAACAGTTTCTGAAAGGCAGAATAAACATAAAAAATAATTCCTGAATTGCTGTTGTAAGAGTTTTTTTATGCCGTTCAGCATGTGAAAAAAATTAATAAGACAGCTTTATTCTTTTGGTCAATACGATTACAGCTATACCTCATTTACATCTCTTTTTTGACTAGTCAGTAGGGGAGCCTGACCAGACATTGACCACCTATCATTAGAAGCTGTCATTAATGTTATTTGTTTGATACTTTAGCAATATCAGGTTTGTGGGGGTTTGACACTTGTCAGCCACACCAATGAGTTGTTTTCAACCTCATTTGCAGCCGGATGATCAAAGTATACAGAGCTGTAATGACACAATTTTGTCCACTATGTTGTGACTGTTTTCTAGTACTTCATCACTACACCATGGAGAGCAGTGCTGTCCTGGCTCTATACACAATTCATATCTTGCTGTAGTTGGAGCTGGAAACAACTTATTAATAAGTATTCCAGATGTTGGCCCATCACCAATGGTATATTGATGACCAATATTAAGAACCTGTAAAATCACTAACAACCCAGCACAGCACATATTACAGAATATTCATATGACAGTTTTGTGTGGGAACCAGCATACATATGCCATTCATAACACTGTCATTTATTATAAGTGTGAACAAATACGACACTTGGTTAATAGCCAACACTTTGCAGATGTGACCTGTGTCATGAATCCAAGTGTCTAGCTAGATGAAGATGACATATAATGCATACAAACACTGTGTTAAATTACAGCTAGAAAATGCAAACAGGAATTGTGCCCAAAACAACGTTCTGAAGTGAATGGATGAATCAATGAGTGGAGTTTGTCTTTCAGTAATTACTCTATGTCTAGCTCCCTGCTGGCAGATGATCCAGGTTAAAACGAAAGACCTGTCACCATGCACGACCACAGCTAACTTTCATTTAATTTCTACCATAAAACAACAGCTGCAGCGTAGCTGTCAGTAGAGAATAATTAAATCTCGGTTTACCAACCTCGATAAATCAGACTGGAGGAGTATTTTCATTCTACTCTCCTTGAACGTGTTTTTATATTCACATATACTAGCTGTAAAATAGTAGCTAAAACGTGCTTACATTACTTACTGCAATTGAAGATGGAATGACCTATAAAGGGGTACCTGTAGATTTCTATCCACTTTCTGTATAGATAGGAGATGGACCCCCATTATTTCATCTTAACTGTTACCTCTCTACTTAGTTGCCCACAGACCTCTTGCCCTAAGGGGCACTTTGCACACTACGGCATCGCAGCTGCGATGTCAGTGGGGTCAAATCGAAAGTGACGCACATCCGGCGTCGCAGTCGATATCGTAGTGTGTAAATCCTTTTTGATACGATTAACGAGCGCAAAAACGTCCAAATCGTATCATCGGTGTAGCGTCTGTCATTTCCATAATTTCGGAAGGACCGATCTTACGATGTTGTTCCTCGTTCCTGCGGCAGCACACATCGCTGTGTGTGAAGCCGCAGGAGCGAGGAACTTCTCCTTACCTGCGTCCTGTGGCTCACGCCGGCTATGAAGAAGGACGGAGGTGGGCGGGATGTTTTTTTGTCCCGCTCAGCTCCGCCCCTCCGCTTCTATTGGCTGCCTGCCGTGTGACGTCGCTATGACACCGCATGACCCGCCCCCTTAATAAGAAGGCGGTTCGCCGGCCAGAGCGATGTCGCAGGGCAGGTGAGTGCATGTGAAGCTGCCGTAGCGATAATGTTCGCTATGGCAGCTATCACCATAATATCGCAGCTGCGACGGGGGCAGGGACTATCGCGCTCGGCATTGCAAGCATCGACTTGCGATGTCGTAGTGTGCAAAGTGCCCCTAAGTCTTAGGATAACTGAGCAGAGAGGAAACTAGAAAATCACAAAAATATTTTACAGTATATGATTAGAAATAATGTTTAAAAAAGGACTCTCAGAGTGCCCACATAAAAAATACAAAAACTATGACTCTGGGTACAGAATCCCGGCCCCTACTTCGACACATCATGCTATAATTATTTATTACAAGATTGATTACAAGCTTATCAACACATATGGAGAGAGTTGTGTGACGACATGGACTCTCATGGGTTAAAGTTTCTTAAAATCCAGCTAGACAGCATGATAGATTGTCTATAGACGGGGGAGAAGTCCCTCATTGTTTTTACAAGACTCTTGTTGACTCAATGTAATTGTGTTGGCCACTGAAAGCCAGACGTATTGTTCTCCAGACATTTCCAGTAACCATTGTATTGTAGTTGTGTATTGATAATGTAATTACCTTAGTAGCCATTGTCTAGTCGGTGACTTGCCGACTCCATGTAGATATACTGAGTCTTTCTATGCACATCATTTAAATGAACATTATCCATGCAGCTTGAAATTCATCCAATGGGAGAAGCAATCTTGTCCAACCAATCGATGAGGACGCAGTGTATCCTAAGGGAAGGTTATGGCTATAAAAGGGACTTCTTTAAGCTACCAGGGTTGATGAAGGTTGATGGATGCTGATGGATCCAGTCTAAGCTCTCAGGAGCTGACTAGAGGATCAGGATATCTTATTGCTTCAATCTAGGGACTCCGGTCCCGGTTGGAGACCATATCCACAGCCTAGGGATTTCGACTCCGGCTGCCAGGATTTTAACATCAAACCAGGACTACCTAAGGAGGACTCTCAGGTTGGGACAGTTCAGTCACCTATTACAAACTTTGCAGACCTCAGACAGCTTGGAACCTGTGAGGCATGGACATTCTAAATCCCTGGTGAGCCAGCGGAAGGGTGAGACTCTGTTGCCTGTTACATTTGTGTGTTTTGCTGGTTATGTGTTATGTGCTGTTAATTGTTTGGGGATCCAATAAAGTCTAATTTTTGTGGTTCCCTCACCCTGTATTGTCTGAGTAGTGTTACGCCCACGGTTAAGGAGGCCGGCGTTCAGTTGGGATGAGCCCTGAGCCATGCTGTCTTTCTAAAGGCGGCGGGTTTTAGTGGACGAGAGCACCCACTGAGCCCTGTGTCTCCACAAGTTGATGTACTATCCATCAGTCACAACGTATCTGCAGAGTATATGAAGAGCTACCCAGCAATATCTATGAACAAACCTTTATTGCATACATTTTTGATCAGACTTGATGTATGAAGAGTGAAATGTTTTTGTGGAGAATTTAGGATTGATGCCCCTGATGAACCTCATACACAGCTAGAGGGGAAACGCGGTGGGTTTTGGTATTCCCCATAATGTTTACATGAACGCAGGTTTGGGGACTACTATCTGATATAATTTTTCTCCTGGTATAATTTATGTTTTTACCCTCAATATTTCTAAACATTGCTGTGAGAGGCAAAGTATACTTGTAGATCTCTGGTTTACTTCCCAGTTTCAGTATTTGAAAAATATTAGTACCACCATTAATTTTGGGAATAGCAGGGAGAACGGACAGTTTGGACTGGACTTGATGGACTTTACGCTAAGCTACTGAGTGTATAAATTAGTCATCTCAAGTATACAACAGTTATGGAGATATATTGGGTATTTTTGTTTTATAATATTGATTCACCTTGGATTAATATTATGTTAAATATATCTCCTTCCTCTATTTCATTCCTCTATCCCTACTTCTGAAGTAGTTGGTCTGTCACTATTTTCCATACCTGGGACCAATGTAAGAGCAATTTTGTATTTTTTATGTGGGCACTTTTAGTCCTTTTTTAAAAATTATTTCTAATAAAGATTATTGGTTTTAAGAGTTTTTATGTACCTTCTGTGAATACTACAGAAGAAACTAGAAAGGGTTCTTTGCCTCACAAAAGGAGATAATGGAGGCTCATCGAATATCTATACAGAATCTGTACACTTTTAAGAGCTTGTTATTACTGTCCATGCAGAATATGTCAATTTTCAATTAACCCATAAGAAATAGAATTAGAAAAGTTAGCTCCAGTTGAGCTTATCTTCTGCTGGACCTTTCAGGCCTGTTAGATTGTGTCAGAGCAAGGACCCAGAGAGCCACACTATTTCCAATAACTTGGGACTCAGGACTCCTATTCATTATGATGGGAGTTATGGAAGCATTGTAGCACAGTCGCATTAGGCTGTTTTTGGAGCCCCTTCCCCCTTCCTTTAGTGGCAGTTCATGTATGCTGTTACTCTCAATCTGAACTATAAGATAGGAAGCACACCTTTAACTGTGTCAGTTTTACTCACAGAAAGCAGGATCCAGTTGTTGAGGGTGGATGTAAAAACTAATTACCGTATGTAATGATATTAATGTAGACTGTACATGAGGGAAAAACTGATGTCCATTGGAGCCATCACCAATATAAAGGGGTTAACTGATTAGAGCAGAAAGACCCTCTAGCTTCAGCTCAAACTTGGGTTTTAGCAACATATATGTTACATCCGCAGGATAAATGACTTTCACATGTAAATACTTCCTCTATTCCACCAGTATGGTATACATTTGTAGTATTGGGTGGACCCGGATTGTAAAAGACCCCAAGCACCGACCCTGGGGCTGGAGTTCTTAGGGAATTCTGGATAATAATCCGGATCTCGGCCACCCGTGTAATAAAAAAAAAAAAATCAAAAGAAAGAAAATAAGAATAAAGCTAGCGCTTCACACTCACCAGTCTCTGAGTGGCTGTACACTTCTTCCAGGGCTGCTTACTATACTTCCAGGGCCGCTCATTATCTTCATGCACATGCACTGCTTCCCTTGCCCAGAGACAGTCTCCGCATCTATGATTTGTTGCAGTCAGACATAGTTTGTGTGACAGCGCTTCTGACTGCATTCAGTCACACACACGGTTTGCGTCTTGATTGATGTGAAAATAAATTAAAAAAAAATGGCATACAGCCCCACCCATATGATACGGAGCCATGATAAAGCATGTAGCTACAGGCTGCAGCCCCCAGCCATGCACGTTATCTTTGCTCAGTATCAAAATAAGAAGAACCGCATGAGTCTTTTTTTTTCATTATTTAAATAAATAATTTTTAAAAATGGTGTGCTGTGCCCCAATTTTGATACACTGATGCATGATAAAGCCAACAGCTGGGAGATGGTATTTTCAGCCTTGATGAGGCCCATGGTTATTGGGCCCTCCAACCTAAAAATAACAGCCTGCAGCTACCCAGGATTTATTAGATGCGACAATCCTGGAACTTTACCCGGCTCATCTTGCTTGACCTGGAGCAGCGGCAATCGGAGTAATAAGGGGTTAATGACAGCTCACAGCTGCCACTAAGCCCCATATTAGTAATGGGAGGAATCAATGAGACTCCCCCATTACTAATCTGTAAGTGAAAAGAAATAAACACAAACACCGAAAAATTCCTTTATTTGAAATAACATACAGAAAAACCCACCTTATTTCACCCCTTTATT
Source organism: Anomaloglossus baeobatrachus (assembly GCF_048569485.1). NCBI lineage: Eukaryota > Metazoa > Chordata > Amphibia > Anura > Aromobatidae > Anomaloglossus > Anomaloglossus baeobatrachus. The sequence goes on from NC_134354.1 coordinate 451,771,963, forward strand.
AACCCCTAAAACCCCCAGGTGTGACATAATCCACATGAGGGCCCACGACAATTCCAGCTCTGCTACATCTGAAGTGACAGCATGCTGGCCTGAGGCCACTCAGTCTAAAGAGGTCACCTGAGGTCAGGTTACCTGCGGTCACAGGTGGAGGACCATGGGAACCTTCTAGCTGTGACTGCAAAAACCAGAGTGACCTTATTGATGTGGCTCATTCTCTGCCTGCAGCTCACAGTGGGCAGGCTTTTTCTATGCCTGCATGTTGTCACTTCAGATGTAGCAGAGCTGAAATCATCATGCAACCTCATGTGGATTACGTCGACCTGGTTGTTTCAGGGTTAATAAGAGGATGAAAGAGGGTAGAAATTTTTTGTATTTTATTTCAAATAAAGGATTTTCTGAGTGTTTGTGAGCCTGAAAATTCCAGCTCCCAGCTATCGGCAATACACTCTATATATATCAGTCCTTCTCTCCTCTCCTCTCCTATGTACTGCTCTCATGCTCTTTTCAAACTTATAAACCATCCAGATCCATCAACTCCCACCATGCAACGTAATAGACATTCTCATAAATCTCTTAACCACATGCTCACTCTCTCAATTCTCTTTCTCCTTTTAGCAGGAGATATTGCACCTAATCCAGGACCTTCTTATAATAGTAAGCTCAATTCCTTCCCTGGCATACTCAGAAACCCCCTAAATCTCATTAATATTCCTTGCATACCTTCTGTCTCTTTTAACTGTGCCCTTTGGAACTCACGCTCAGCATGTAACAAACTCTCCTTCATCCATGACTTCTTCCTTTCCAATTCCCTCAACCTCCTGGCTCTTACTGACACCTGGATTCAGCAGTCAGACACCACCGCTGCTGCTGCTCTCTCATATGGTGGCCTACAATTTTCACACACCCCTAGACTTCACAACAGATCAGGTGGAGGTATTGATCTGCTGCTTTCCCCAAACAGTACTTTTCAGGTCATGCCTCCTGTTCCCTCACTTATCTTCCCTTCTTTTGAGGTCCACACTGTCAGCCTTTACAGACCCTTCTCCCTGCAAGTAGCAGTTGTGTATCGCCCTCCAGGCCCAACCAGTCAGTTCTTGGATCATTTCACCACCTGGCTTCCACATTTTCTAGCCTGTGACCTCCCCACTCTTGTTGTGGGGGACTTCAATATCCCTATTGATGATCCCCCCTCCCCAGCTGCTACTCATCTTTTATCTCTAACCTCCTCTCTTGACCTTTCACAACTAACTCTCCTACACATGAAGGTGGGAATACGCTGGACCTGGTCTTCTCCCGTCTCTGCTCAGTGCATGATTTCACTAACTCCCCTCTCCCACTCTATGACCACAACCTTCTTTCGATCTTGGTCAAGAGCTGTCAACCCAGTCAGGACACCCTCACTTACCTCCCATATAGGAATATATATGCCATTAACACCCAGAAATTTCTGAAGAAGTTGCAGTCATCACTGGCCCCAATATCCTCCCTCTCATGCCCTGACTCTGCTGTAAAACATTATAATGAAACCCTACAGAGCGCCCTAGATGAAGCTGCACCTGCTACACGCAAAGCAACTTGGCGCAGATAGCAGCAGCCCTGGCACACGTTGCCCACACGCTTTCTCCAGCGGTGTTCCAGGTGCGCTGAATGTCTGTGGAAAAAACCCAATCTAGCCGAAGATTTCATCCACTATAAGTTTATGCTCAAAACATACAATGCTGCCCTTCACCTCTCCAAACAAGCGTATTTTAACACCCTCATCACCTCTCTAGCCAACAATCCTAAACGACTCTTTGATACTTTCCATTTCCTCCTCGGACCAAGAGTTCAGGCCCCAACCTCCAACCAATGACCTGGCCAATTATTTTAAAGAAAAAATTGACCATATATGCCAGGAAATTTCCTCCCAGCCTCATAACACCACACATTGTCTGCCCTCCTACACTACATCTAGCTCACTTTCACTCTTTGATCCAGTCACAGAAGAAGTCACCAGGCTTCTCACATCCTCTCGCCCTACTACCTGCACCAGTGACCCTATTCCCTCACATCTCCTTAAATCTGTCACCCCAGCTGTCACCACTCACCTAATTAAAATTTTCAATCTCTCTCTCTCTCCACTGGTGTCTTTCCCTCCTCCTTCAAACATGCCAGCATACACCCATTACTTAAAAAAACATCCCTGGACCAAAATTGTGCCGCTAACTACAGACCTGTCTCTAATCTTCCATTCATCTCAAAACTCCTGGAATGCGTGGTCCACTCCCATCTAATTCGCTATCTGTCAGATAACTCTCTCCTTGACCCTCTACAATCCGGTTTCCACTCCTTACATTCTACTGAAACTGCTCTTACTAAAGTCTCTAATGATCTACTTACAGCTAAATCTAATAGTCACTACTCCCTTCTCATCCTCCTGGATCTCTCTGCTGCATTCAATACTGTGGATCACCAGCTCCTCCTCACTATGCTCCGCTCTATCGGGCTCAAGGACACTATTCTTTCTTGGTTCTCCTCTTACCTCTCTGACCGCTCATTCACTGTATCCTTTGCCGGCTCCTCTTCCTCTCCTCTTACCCTTACGGTCGGGGTTCCTCAGGGTTCAGTCCTAGGCCCCCTCCTGTTCTCTCTATACACAGCCCCTATTAGACAAACGATCAGCAGATTTGGTTTCCAGTACCATCTCTATGCTGATGACACCCAACTGTACACATCTTCTCCTGACATCACCCTTGCACTATTACAAAATACTATCGATTGTCTGTCCGCTGTCTCCAACATCATGTCCTCCCTCTATCTAAAACTGAACCTATCAAACACTGAACTTATTCTGTTTCCTCCCTCTCCTAACCTTCCGAAAATATTACCATTTCTGTGTGTGGTTCTGCCATTATGCCCCAGCAGCACGCCCGTTGTCTTGGGTTATATTTGACTCCGATCTCTCCTTCACTCCCCACATTCGTTCATTTGCTCGTTCTTGTCAATTTCACCTCAAAAACATCCCTAGAATTCGACCTTTTCTTACCCTTGACTCTGCAAAAACTCTTACTGTTGCGCTCATTCATTCTCGCCTGGATTATTGTAATTCTTTATTAATTGGTCTCCCTGTTACTAAACTCTCCCCTCTCCAATCCATTCTGAATGCTGCAGCCAGGATCATTTCCTCTGCAACCGCTTCACTGATGCCTCTGCTCTGTGCCAGTCATTACACTGGTTGCCTATCCGCTACAGAATCCAACATAAACTTATCACTCTCACTCACAAAGCTCTCCACACTTCCGCACCACCCTACATCTCCTCTCTCATCTCTGTCTATCACCCCACCCGTGCCCTCCACTCTGCTAATGACCTAAGACTAACATCCTCAACAATTCGAACCTCCCACTCCCGTCTTCAAGATATTTCACGAGCTGCGCCTATGCTCTGGAACTCACTACCAAGAGAAATCCGATTAATTCCCAACATCCACACCTTTAAGCGGGCCCTAAAAATGCATTTCTTTAGACTAGCCTATCACCTCACCACCCTGATCTAATCTAGTCCCTTCCTGTCCTTCATAACAAAAAATGTACTTCCAATTCTTGTCCCCTGTACCTGTATAAATTCTGGCCAATGACGGGTTCATGCAGCTGGTTTTGAATAACCTATTAAATCGATGGCTGGATCATATATAACAAGCTTTTCTCCCCCCCATTCACTTTTTGTGCCTCCTCTATTTCCTCTTAGACTGTAAGCTTACGAGCAGGGCCCTCACTCCTCCTGGTATCTTAATTTTGATTTTTTTGTATTGTCTCAAATTGTCTGTACATGTCCCCTCTGAATTGTAAAGCGCTGCGGAATATTTTGGCGCTATAGAAATAAAACTTTATTTTTATTATTATTATCGGCTTTGTCATGGCTGGGACAAAATTGGGGCAGATCGCTCGCCGTTTTTTAAAATTAGTTACTTAAAATATTAAAAAAAAGCCACATGGGGTCACTCTTATTTTGATTTTAAGCCAAGATAAGCACATGGCTGAGGGCTGCAGCCTATAGCCATATGCTTTATTTGTGCTGGGTATCATAATCTGGGGGGACACTATGCTATTATGTTTATTTATTTTTACAGCAAATGAGACACATAGACAGCTCCACTGATTGGTTTCAATCAGACACGCTATCACACAGTGTGGGGGTGAGTCTTACTGCAACCAATTAGAGACGTGACTACTGCCAGTTGAAGCAATGAATATGTATGAAGGATAATGAGTGGCCCTGGAATAGCGTTAGAGCTGTGCGGCAACTGGTAACTATAACACGCTTGCTCTAATTCTACTATTCCTTCTACCACCATATTTAAACTCCTGATTCGGGTCCCTATAGACTTATATGCCGACCGGTGTCCGGCCAGATATCCAGGATAAATTCCAGACAAAAAACGGGTTTTTTATTTCAACCCGGTTGGACCCTCTGATCCCAGGTATCTGCGAGTCTGCCCATCACTATGTTGAGTTCTTATGATTTCCTTAAGTGTTTTCATGTGATCAAAGCACATTATCTATGTAACATGGGATTCAATTGACCTTAGCCAGTTATTAGGACTAAGAACACATGAATTGTCCTTCTCAATTTGTTAATGTGAGTCTCAACAAATATCTTAAAAAGTATATTTTAAAACAATCTTTACTTGGAGGGTTTTTCCACTTTTAGACATGGTTCACAAATTATTTCTTTTATTTCTGTAAAACAACAAACAGATCAGATACTAATCCTAAGTATAGCGCTGGCACTCTAATCCAGAGGGCCCTGATCTCAGAGATTACCTGAAGCGGTGATATGTCCCATCGATGTGAGATCACAGCTACAGTCAGAGTACAGAGACTAGAACAGTAGCTGAAAGCAAGCACTGGTCATAGGTTAAGTACCTCCTTTGGTTGTTGCGTGTCGAGAACACTTTTCTTAAAGTGGAAACCCATTTTAATGTGTATCTTGTCCATCAGTGACCCACATCAAACATCCCACTTTAAAAAGATAATTTCCTTCATTTAAAAATATGCTAAACTAAATATTTTAACTGATCTCTGTATAGATCAACATATACTACGGTACCAAGTAAAAGTGCTCCACCTAGTGGCTAAGTCTGACAGTGTGCGCTAAATTATCAAATTTACATAAATTAATGAACATATACAGTGTGTCCACCCATATCCTGTCCACCGCCATTAACTTGAGAATGACGGCAGCTATAGGCATAGAATTGGTGTCTAGGTATAGCAAAGTATCCATGCGCTACGCAATGAAACCACCGATAGCGCCACCTGGTGGAAAACAACGGAGTTAGCATTTTTATCTCGAAAACAGAACGAGATAGAGAAAAAAAGTGAATTACAAGGTTGTAGGGCATCGTCAATTCAATATGAATCGACACCTTGCATACAGAAATGCTATGATTAGAACGTGTAAAACTCACAAGGGTGCGGACGTGAAGCGTTACCTTATGGAGGACCTTCCTACAAGTCATTGGGTATGGTGGCTGCATGGAGTGGCCTCCACGCTCACCTGACCTGACCCCATTGGACTTTTTTCTGTGAGGTCACATCAAACAGCAGGTTTATGTGACCCCTCCACCAACATTGCAGGACCTACGACGACGTATCACAGATGCTTGTGCAAACGTGTCACCTACCATATTGCACAACCTGCAGCAAGATACAGTATGCTGTCCAGAGTCCAGATGTGCATTGCAGATGATGGTGGCCACTTTGAGCATCAAAGTTAAATGAGTGCCATATGCGTGACCAACATTCAATGTTTTGGGGGGTCATGAGTTTCATATCATAGCATTTCTGTATGAAAGGTGTCGATTCGTATTGAATTGATGATGCCCTACAACTTTGTAATTGACTTTTTTTCTTTATCTCGCTCCGTTTTCGAGATAAAAATGCTAACTCCGTTGTTTTCCACCCGGTGGTGATATAGGTGGTTTCATTGCATAGCGCATGGCTACTTGACCATAACTAGACACCACTTCTATGCCTATAGCTGCCGCCGTTCTCAAGTTAATGATGGTGGACAGGATATGGGTGGACACACTGTATAAACCACATTCTGCTCTCCCACTGAAATGTATGGCAGTTTATATACACCCTACTGCACTTATGGATTAGCACTTTATAGCAGCCAGTAAGTGAACATTATTGTATACTTAACTTTACAAATGCTATTGAATAATCTTTAATAAATAATTACAAAACAATTATAACATTGTTTACACTACAGAAAATAAGAAATTAATAGTTTAGGAAATAATGATTAGTAACCATTATGCAGAAAATCCTGCTGAAAATTGTACCATCGTGACAGTTTTTACAGGTACGTTTTCACACTATTAGAGTTCACATGTCCAGAAATCATCCGTTAGAATGGATCCTGCAGAGATCCGCTGGGGGAAAAAAGTTCTGCAAACACAACTTTTTGTCCGTTTTTAACCCCTTCTTATTCGTTATACAGAGCGTCCTGGCCCTCTCCTTTTTCCAAGAGCTATAGCTTTATTTTTCCGTCAATATAGCCATATAAGGGCTTTTTTTTGTGGGACAAGTTGTACAATTGAAGGACACTATTCATTCTGCCCCATATCGTACTGGAAAATCGAGAAAAAAAAAATACAAGTGCAAATTGCACTGGGGGGGGTTGTTTGGGGGGTTTTTCATTTACCATGTTCACTATTTTGAGAAAAATATCTGACAATATGATTCTCCAGATTGCTGCAAGTTCATAGATACCAAACATGTGTAGTTTTACTTTTATCTAAGCCGTGAAAAGAAATGTAAAAGTTTGTTTAAAAAAAAAAAAAAAGGAAGAAAGACAGAATTACATTTTCTGAGACCCGTAGCGTTTTCATTTTTCGGGATCAGGGGCTGTGTGAGGCTTATTTTTTACGCCTCGAGCTGACGTTTTTAATTATACCTTTTTTGGGTAATGTGATGTTTTGGCTGCATGTTATTGCATTTTAATGCAAAGTTGCGGCTGCCAAAATAATTCTGGCGTTTTGATTTCTTTTATCGCTATCAGAATAATTAATTTTATATTTTGAGAGAGCGGGCATTTCTAAATGTGGGGATACCAAATGTGTATTTTTTTTATTATTGTTTTAGTTTCAACGGGGCAAAAGGAGGGCGATTCGAACTTTTAAAGATTTATTTTCATACTTTTTAAAACTTTTTTTTTTACAGTTTTTAATGATTTTATTAGTCCCCCTAGGAGACTTTATACCTATACTATTTAATTGCTTCTGCATCGCTCTCATCACTAGAAATGCTGTGTTAAGGCTGCTTTACAGGTTACGATTCTGCATACGATATCGTATGCGATCGTAACGGCCCCCATCGTATGTGCGGCACGTTCAATTTTGTTGAATGTGCCGCACAAACGATTAACCCCCGTCACACGTACTTACCCGTCCATACGACCTCGATGTGGGCGGCGAACGGAGTGGGAGGGACGTTCGGCATCACATTGACGTCACGCGGCAGCCGGCCAATAGAAGCGGAGGGGCAGAGATGAGCGGGACGTAAACATCCCGCCCACCTCCTTCCTTCCGCATAGCCGGCGGCCACAGGACGCAGGACGCAGGTAAGATCTGTTCATCGTACCCGGGGTGTCACACACTGCGATGTAAGCTACCCCGGGTACGATGAACAACCTGACGTTCAATTCATGAGGAATGAACGATGTGCATGCGATGAACGTTTTACCGTTCATTCGCAATCGCACGCAGCTGTTACACACTGCAATGTACCTTACGATGCCGGATGTGCGTCACTTACGACGTGACCCCGCCGACACATCGTAAGATATATTGTAGTATGTAAAGCGGGCTTTACTGTGAGTGTATGCGTTCTGCCAGCATTCACAGGAAGCGTCATAGCAGCGACAGGGTTCATAATCTGACTCCACGCTGCCATACCAACCCATTGACACTGATAAAAAGGGGGAACCTGTGCACCCCATAGTAGTATTGTATTGTAGTGTGAATGCATGGGCGTCCTTTGATCTTTCCCTGCACCTGTGCATTACAATACTTTGCTCTGCCACAGCAGGGCAGAGAGAAGTGCGCATGCGCAGGAGAGCAATAGCGGACTCTGTGTGGATGACGTAGCAAGAAGTAGGATAGTGATAGCAATGATAGAGGAGGCGTTCGGCCAAGATCAGTGATGCCCTCTGGACCAGACCGCCCTGCAGGTGAGTATAATAAAAAGTGTTTTTTACGCTATACAGGGCTCTTATATACATTATTCTAGAATGCTGTTTAAAAGGGCTCTCTGGTAATAGCCGCACCTTATAGGGAACAAATCTGATGACTGGTTCCCTTTAACACATTGAGTGCACAGATTTGATAGAATTGTACAGTATTATTGTAAGCATGAAACATTTCCCATTAATATTATGACACCAGCTCACAAAAGATTTTTTTTTACATCTGCCCTCAGGGATATTTTAACAAACCACTGACCTCTTCCTTTTGCCCAGGTATATGTTCGATTTGTTACAGCAGTCTTCAGATCTTGAATCTGAGGTTCAGCATGTGCATGCCTCAGGTGAAGTTCATTCGTTTTTGAGACTTTCAATGGTAAAATATATTTTGGAATAGCTTTGAAAAACCAAGCTCCTGATCTCTTCCAGACCTGTAAAAGAAAAATAATATATGGTATTACGTTTGAAAGAAACCCCATTAGATAACATACTTCATTTAGTTTGCTTTGCATGCAGCATGTCCGGTCTTGGTTCATTAGCTTAGTACAGTTCCACTTGATTCCTGACATCTACTTTCCAGTATGTTTCTGTAGTAGACATGAATCTTTGTGTGCCTCAGAATGAACTATATGCCTAAAGCACCACTCCAGCATTTTTTTTTTATTTAATTGCTGAAGTGATGCTTTAAATACCCAATGTACCACGCCCACGGGGTCGGGGGTTACTCGTTGCTGGGCTGCGGTGCTTCTCCTGGGACGCCGCGATGGCCTTGCCCGGTTCCATGACCCCGGGTGTCAATAAAAGGCTAGGGATGGGGATGGGGACGATGGGGGTAGTTGTTCGTGATGCCACCTGTGGTGTGCAGCCAGTATTAGCCGCCGCTGCGGGACTTCTCTGCTGGGGCGGATGACCATGCAGCTTGGATGGATCAGCTCTCCACAGGCAGAGCTGTGGCCCCAGGGAGGATGGTGGTGGTATTAGTCACTAGTCACTCAGGCGCGATGGATGGATGGGTGCCAGCAGTAACACACTTGGAACAGTTCAAGGTCTTTTAGTCACTGGTCACACACTGCCATTGGAGCATGGGGCTACGCTGTGATGGGCCTGAGCCGATCCAAGATACATCGGAGGTCATGGCCGGTTGTTCCTTCTGTGTGTCACCTTTTGATGGTTTCCTGGGCTGTGGAACGGGTCACGGGTGCCTTCTGCACTCCCCGTGAACCCTGGGATCCCCCTGCTTTCCTAAGAACCCGGGTCAAGCCTCCGGCTCCAGACCACAGGCTCCGAACCCGAACTTTCTGTGCCTTTGCTTGCTTGTCCATTCCGGTGTCCGACCTGACTCGAACGCCGTCCGGTGCTCACTGCTTGTTGTCTGTGAGGTGGTTCCTAACTTTCCCTGTAGGTGCCTCGCCTCCAGGGTCCCTGAACTAGTGGGCATGAGGTCCCATACCTCGTGACGGCCACCCCAGCTCCTACCCTAGCCCGGTCCCAGTGGCAGAACCCCCATGTCATGTGTTAGTTGAGTGTGGTTGTAATTGTTTACCGGTGACTACCTCCTCCGTATCCGCAATGAATACTCGGGTGAGGTGCAGTACTCTGTGGCACCTGAGGCCACAGGGGCGCCACACATGCTCCATGCCTTATACTCACCCTCTCTTTTCATAGCTGCTCTGTTGCCATGGTGCAATTTTATGCCTGTAACTTCTGAATGGCTGAAATTCAGAAGTTACATCACAAGCGCTTAATACAACTCTATGTGAGCCAGAATGAGGCTCTCATAGAGCTGTATTGAGTTGTGACCTCTGACGCACTCCTGCAAACACTAGACCTGCCTTCAAGTCACAAATCGCCAGAGCCCGACAGGAGCAGTTGTGAGTGATAGAAGGTGAAAATGCTGAAAGGTGAGTATAATACCAGGGGAACTTAGATTTAAAGCACCACTCCACCAGCAGTAAGGCTGTGTTCGCACTTTGCGTTTTCACCTGTGTTTCAGGTGATTTACCTGCACCGTTTTGAACTGCAGCGTTTTCATGCCAAATGGCATGCGTTTTGATTTTCAAGCAAAGTCTATGGAAAATGGGGATTTCTTGTGCGCACTTTGCAGTTCAAAACGCTGTGTTTAATTTGCATAATTTTGGGCAAAAACTCAGCGTTCAAAGAAGCAGCATGTCAATTGTTTTTGCCATTTGGGCTGCATTTTGATAACTTTGAAGTCAATGAGAAGTTGCAAAAAGCAAGCAACATCAAAATTCCAGCGTTTTACATGCTTTTTAGCTGCAGAAAACATGCGTTTTGAACTACTAAAACGCATGCGTTTATGACATCAAAATAATGGAATGATATGTCCCTTTACACACACACAGTTCGACAATTAAATTAATGAAAAATATTAATTTATTGTTATTTTAGCCATATATTGTATAAAACCGCTATAATTATATTAAATATAACTTTTTTCGTTATGATTTAATTAATTATATTTGTTTTCATTTTTTCCCTTTTTTCCATAGTGTTTGTATGTTAAAACTTTATTTAGTAGGGTTTTTAATCAAAACGCATCTGACTTTAAGCAATGGAAAAGCATGTAAAAAAGCGTAAAAACACGGCTAAAACGCGGTAAATACGTATGCGTATTTATCGCGTTTTGATGGTCAAAAGCAACTTTGGCAAAAGCAATTTCTGCCAGAGGATGCATTTAGAATTGCAACTACAAATTGCAAACTAGAATTGCAAAGTGCGGACACAGCCTAAAATTTAAAAAAAAAAAAAACACTGGAGTGGTGCTTTAAGAAACATTGCACAATCCTGACTAAGCAGGATCTGTTTGAAACCTCTGATTTAGGCCGGATTCAGACATTTGTGTTTAATCTGGTACAAGCCACACGCATGGGTATGGTCATACATGTGTCACACGTATGACATCTGTGTTTGCATACGTGTGACACATATCGGAGAAAACACCCGTCTTTGCAATAAAAAGATTTTCTATATTCACCTGTATCCAGCGCTGCAGTCTTCGGCTCTGCTGTGTCCTGCTTCTGACCCCAGCTAATTATACTAATTGAATAGTTACTGCACCTCAGACCTGGAAACAGGAGCATAGCAGGGGACAGCATTGCCAAGGACAGCATCGCCGGTGACAGGTGAGTATCCAGCAAGCAGTGTGTGTGCAGTGACGTCCAGGAGGTCATCAAAGTTCCCAATGACTTCCTGATGACATCCCCTTGTCGGTGATGGTGACTTCACAGGTTCAACAGAGTTCATTGGGTCACATACACACTGATTTCTGGATACTCACTTGTCCCCAGCGATGCTGTTCCCAGCTATGCTGTCCTCGGCGATGCTGTCCCCGGCGATGCTGTCCTCGGCGATGCTCCTGCTTCCAGGTCCGAGGTGCAGTGACTATTCAATGAGTATAATAAGCAGGGGTCAGAAGCAGGAGACAGCAGAGCCGAAGACAGCATTGCTGGATACAGGTGAATATAGAAAATATTTTTATTTCACAGACCCGTGTTTTCTCCGGTACTTGTCCCACTGATCTCACACAGATCATATCAGTGTGTGATCCGTGATGCCAGAGAAAACATGGACATGTCTCTGTGTGTACGTGCGGGGCCATGCGGGGTCACACGGTCCATGTGAAAACACAGACATGTGTGTGTAACTCCACAGAATAACATGGGTATGTGTGGCATCAGTGTTAAAAACGGATGTCACACGTACCTAAAACACGGACATCTGAATCCGACCTCACATTGTGTGTTGGGCAGAATACAGTATTGTGTGCTACTTATTTAAAACATGAGGAACAAGACTAAAGGGCGCTTTACACACTGCGATATCGTTACAGATATCGCTAGCGTGCGTACCCGCTTTAAACGGTTGTGCGTCACGGGCAAATCGCTGCCCGTGGCGCACAACATCGCTAGGACCCGTCACACTACTTACTTGCCTAGCGATGTCGCTGTGACCGGCGAACCGCCTCCTTTCTAAGGGGGCGGTTCATTCGGCGTCACAGCGACGTCACTAAGCGGCCGCCCAATAGAAGCGGAGGGGGCAGAGATGAGCGGGACGAACATCTCGCCCACCTCCTTCCTTCCTCATTGCCGGCAGCCGCAGGTATGGTGAGGTTCCTCGTTCCTGTGGTGTCACACATAGCGATGTGTGCTGCCGCAGGAATGACGAACAACCTGCAAAAAAGCAACGATATTTGGGAACTGGACAACGTGTCAACGAGCAACGATAAGGTGAGTATTATCGCTCGTTAGCGGTCGCTCGTACGTGTCACACGCAATGATGTCGCTAACGAGAGCGGATGTGCGTCACGAATTCCGTGACCCCAACGACATCGCATTAGCGATGTCGTTGCGTGTAATGCGGCCTTAATTGTGCTTCAATACATCTGAAAATGGCTAGTATATACAGTTAGGTCCAGAAATATTTGGACAGTGACATAAGTTTTGTTATTTTAGCTGTTTACAAAAACATGTTCAGAAATACAATTATATATATAATATGGGCTGGAAGTGCACACTCCCAGCTGCAATATGAGAGTTTTCACATCCAAATCGGAGAAAGGGTATAGGAATCATAGCTCTGTAATGCATAGCCTCCTCTTTTTCAAGGGACCAAAAGTAATTGGACAAGGGACTCTAAGGGCTGGGGTTGATTACAGGTGTGTGGTTTTGCATTTGGAAGCTGTTGCTGTGACCAGACAACATGCGGTCTAAGGAACTCTCAATTGAGGTGAAGCAGAACATCCTGAGGCTGAAAAAAAAGAAAAAATCCATCAGAGAGATAGCAGACATGCTTGGAGTAGCAAAATCAACAGTCGGGTACATTCTGAGAAAAAAGGAATTGACTGGTGAGCTTGGGAACTCAAAAAGGCCTGGGCGTCCACGGATGACAACAGTGGTTGATGATCGCCGCATACTTTCTTTGGTGAAGAAGAACCCGTTCACAACATCAACTGAAGTCCAGAACACTCTCAGTGAAGTAGGTGTATCTGTCTCTAAGTCAACAGTAAAGAGAAGACTCCATGAAAGTAAATACCAAAGGGTTCACATCTAGATGCAAACCATTCATCAATTCCAAAAATAGACAGGCCAGAGTTAAATTTGCTGAGAAACACCTCATGAAGCCAGCTCAGTTCTGGAAAAGTATTCTATGGACAGATGAGACAAAGATCAACCTGTACCAGAATGATGGGAAGAAAAAAGTTTGGAGAAGAAAGGGAACGGCACATGATCCAAGGCACACCACATCCTCTGTAAAACATGGTGGAGGCAACGTGATGGCATGGGCATGCATGGCTTTCAATGGCACTGGGTCACTTGTGTTTATTGATGACATAACAGCAGACAAGAGTAGCCGGATGAATTCTGAAGTGTACCGGGATATACTTTCAGCCCAGATTCAGCCAAATGCCGGAAAGTTGATCGGACGGCGCTTCATAGTACAGATGGACAATGACCCCAAGCATACAATCAAAGCTACCCAGGAGTTCATGAGTGCAAAAAAGTGGAACATTCTGCAATGGCCAAGTCAATCACCAGATCTTAACCCAATTGAGCATGCATTTCACTTGCTCAAATCCAGACTTAAGACGGAAAGACCCACAAACAAGCAAGACCTGAAGGCTGCGGCTGTAAAGGCCTGGCAAAGCATTAAGAAGGAGGAAACCCAGCGTTTGGTGATGTGCATGGGTTCCAGACTTAAGGCAGTGATTGCCTCCAAAAGATTCGCAACAAAATATTGAAAATAAAAATATTTTGTTTGGGTTTGGTTTATTTGTCCAATTACTTTTGACCTCCTAAAATGTGGAGTGTTTATAAAGAAATGTGTACAATTCCTACAATTTCTATCAGATATTTTTGTTCAAACCTTCAAATTAAACGTTACAATCTGCACTTGAATTCTGTTGTAGAGGTTTCATTTCAAATCCAATGTGGTGGCATGCAGAGCCCAACTCGCGAAAATTGTGTCACTGTCCAAATATTTCTGGACCTAACTGTACAGTAGTATCTGATCAAGGTACAAAGAAAGAAAATGAATGCAACAGTTATTTTAATTGTCAGATCATAAAGAATATTATGGACCGAAATATATAATACCAACGTAAATACTTAATGTCCACTAGAATCTCAAAAACATGGAAATGTGACATTACAAGAGTAATTACAAGCATCAGCAGACTCTGTCTAAAATGTATAATTACACTTTATATTCTTTGATAAACAACAGTCTGCCGGCTTTGAGAGACATAATAAACGCAGTTTATGCCAGTCTTTCTGCACAGCTGGGAAAGATTAAATCAAATCTCCAATATTCCAGATTTCAGCCAACAGATAGAGAAAGATGACATTTTCCATGCAGCAGGAGATCAAACCTTCATTGTGAAGCTGAGCTGTCAGAAAACACAGGACACTGCTCATGGATTTGGATCCACCTTAATAGCATACTATGTAAAAGTCCATTATTATTACACATTCAACAATTGCAATATGTGGTATGCTTATAAACTTGTGTCAATCAGACAATATTTTTATAAGCTATAAATGGATATCTACAAAAAACAAGAGCACAGGGAGTACTGATGCAAATAGTATACATTTATTAAGTACTTATATATAAATGACAAGTAAAAAAGTAGTAGGACATATACAAGCATAGGTTCAGGGAATAAAAATCTGGGTCCCACTGACCACAATGGGGAACACAATAACAGGCAAGAACAGAGCTTAAGCTCAAATCACACACTGATTCTCTATGATGGTACAAGGTAACAAAGTCAAAGGGCTGAGTTACCAACAGTATGAATCGCAAAGGCAACATCCATGAGCTCAATCACATATATATATAGCTGAATAGCAGGTAGTGCCCAAGTGGGCATATAAATGTGATATGAGGGAAAATCAGGTAATGGACAGATACAAGAGGCATGAGGGGGAGGGGAGTGACAGTGTGGTTTGAGCTCATATGGTATCTGTGGAAACAGGGCTAAATATAAGATGGTAAAGTAGCAGAGTAAATAGAGCCCATACCATACATAGCTAATCGCTTACCAGAATTAGTGGTGGTTCAGGGGAGCCAGGCCAGCCCAGAGGGGACCTGGCTCCCCTGAACCACCACCAATTTCCCCTTTAAAGGAACCTGAAACCTCCAAAAATGCTATTTAACTTCAAATATAGTGCTGCTCTGCAGGTAAATAGTACTAAAATCATGCCTGACTGTCTTGATGGAGTAGTGGCTACAGGAAGAAACTGAAGTTATGTTCTCCCTGTAGCTGCATGCTTCCAGTTGTTGGGGTGGTGCATGGAAATGTTACAGTCACAGCTCACTACTCAATTAGTATCCTGTAATCTCACCTAGGGACTTGAATTGACCACCTGCTAAGCACACACACACTGCAGAGCAGGCTGTCAATCAATATTCAGGGGATAGATAATAGAGAATTCACTGTATAGTTAGCTGTGATTACTAACCGGATCGCTACCACCATCTGTCCCGGTCTCCCAGGACTTCACCGATTGTTGCAGAGTAAAAGGAAGGACGTAAAGAAACTGTTGTGTTGGTCCTTTATTATCCGTATCCCGGCCTTGCACTCTGAAGTTCATCGGGTTCCCAAAATAGACTGTGCAACCGTGCCCCGAGGTCTTGCTCCACCTATGGGGAACAAGATCACCTCAGCTGTGCCAACACCATCCCTGGAGGAACCTGCAGCGCAGCGACGGCCCACATGGCCGCTAAAACCACAGGTGGCGTCACAAATTTTACTTAATATTAACTATAACTCCCATCATCATCATCTCCCCTTTATTATTAAGATACACCGCCAGGGTCACGGAGCCGGACCCCCACCACCGCTGACATCCCCGGACTAGTCTGACCCAGTACAAAGTACCCCCGCCCTGGAGCGGGCGTGTCATTTTTGGCGTCATGAACAGGATGATCATGCCCAGTACCACCAGGTACTGTGCGCCTAAGTAACATGTGCTTTATATTGACTTTATTAAACTGTGAATGAAGCCACCATTGGTATACAACAGAAATTAAACTGCTTGCTATGCTACAGAAGTTCGTCTTCCTGGCGCAACAATGTGGGAGGATGACCAGTCCTTCCTATTGCGCTGGATGGGATCCCTATGACCGCCCTCCTGGATACGGGGTCCCAGGTAACGACCATACCTTATATACTGTACAAAAGATATTGGGCTGATTCAGATATTACCCATGGCCCAGATGATGACTTGACCATTGTAGCCAGTAATTGTCAGCCCTTGCCTCAAATTGGGTACAAAGAGGTAACCATTAAAGTGGGGCAAGTAGAATGGTCATCCCAGGGAATGATAATTGTGGACATTAATCGCAAGGATTCTAACCCAATGTTAACGATCCGTACAAATGTTATAGAAAATTGTCTTGCCGAGGTGATAATCTTGTTGCAACAGATGGCTGAAACTGCCAGCCCCGGGCAGCTGCGTGTCCCAGAGAGGGAGATCAGAGCCCTGATGAGGAGGCAGCAGGTAGAGCTGGCTGGAGGTGAAGTTGGCAGTGTGAGGGTAAGTGTCCCCATTGTAATACCCCCAAGAAGTGAGATGTTGATATGGTGTAGGGCAGCAATAGGCCTCAAGGGTCAAGATAACCAGGCCCTGGTAGAACCTGTGTATTCAGACAGTAGTAGATAGTAGTAGATCCTTACAGCCAGGGGGGTAGTAGATGTCCGCAAGGGGAGAGTACCCATCTGCATCCTGAATTGTGGGGAGGAGGAAGCCAAATTACCCCGGTACGCCACTGTAGCTAAGCTGTACACGGTCAGTAATAATACCATCAGGACAGTGGAACCCTTGATCCCGTCTGACCAGGTGGAAGACAACAGTTCCAAGGGACAGCTGGAGGATTGGTGTCAGAAATTGCATGTGGGCACCGACTCCACCCCTTCACACCAAAAGCATGGGGTTTACCGGGTGGTACAAGAATACCAGCGGGTCTTCAGTAAACACCCTCTAGACTTCGGGCAGGTAAAAGAGGTTCAACATCAAATCCCAACTGGTGACCATCCTCCCATTAAAGAGAGATACCGCCCTGTACCCCCGGCTCAATATCAGTGTGTCAAACAAATGTTACAGGAAATGAAGGATGCTGGGCTGATCAGAGATAGTTGTAGCCCCTAGGCAGCTCCACTGGTGCTTGTAAAGAAAAAAGATGGTACAATGAGAATGTGTGTTGATTACAGGCAGATTAACCGCATTACACATAAAGATGCATATCCACTACCCAAAATAAAGGAGTCGTTATCAGCCTTAAAATCAGCTAATTATTTCTCCACCTTGGATCTCACCAGTGGGTATTGGCAGGTTCCCGTGGCAGAGGCGGATAAGGAGAAGACTGCATTCACGACACCAATGGGTCTCTGCGAGTTCAACTGTATGCCTTTCGGGCTCTGCAACGCACCGGGAACACTTAAAACATTGATGGAGTGCTGCCTGGGACATTACAACTCCGAAACCGTGTTATTGTACCTGGGTGACGTCATAGTCTACTCAAAGACCTATGAAGACCACCTGAAGCACCTGACCGAAGTGTTCGAGTCTTTGTCCGGTTTTTCGCTTGAAGGTAAAGCCATAAAAATGTCACCTGTTGAAGCCAAAGGTACAGTACCTGGGTCCTGTAGTTAGCGCAGAAGGTGTGGCACCTGATCCAGAGAAGGTCACAGTAATCAAGAACTGACCAAGACCCACCATGATTAAGGAGGTGCAGTTCCTTGGGCTGGTGGGCTACTACTGAAGGTTCATAAACGGTTTCACAAAAATGGCAGAACCCCTTCAAGGTCTCCTGGTGGGTCAGTTGAAGAAGGCTAAGAAGTAGAGTCCTCCATTCGAATGGAACAGCCAAGTAGAAACATCCTTTGTCCGGTTGAAGATGGCTCTCACAAGAGAGGAAGTCCTGGCCTACCCTGAATATGGCCATCCATTTGTACTATACACAGATGCCAGCAACATGGGATTTGGAGCAGTTCTGTCCCAGGTACAGGGAAGCAGAGAGAAGGTGATAGATTACGCCAGTAGAAAGCTTCGTCCCACTGAAAGGAACCCAGAAAACTACAGTTCCTTTAAGCTGGAGTTCCTCGCCATCGTCTGGGCAGTGACTGAACGCTTCAAGCATTACCTGGCATCAGCCAAGTTTTCCATCTTCACGGACAACAATCCGTTGACCCCCCCCTGGCAACAGCCAAGCTAGGTGTGCTGGAACAGCGATGGATGGCCCAGCTGTCAAACTTTGATTTTACCATCAAGTACAGAGCTGGCCGAAAGAATACCAACCCCAAAACAACCCAAAGGTACAGCCGCACATCAGGGACCTGGAGTCGTTGCCAGCAGAGCGGCACCAGTGAAGGCCCGCGCAGCCTACCATATGGGTAACGGGTAGTACCAGAAGTCCCAGCAGAGAGGGCCTCTGTTGGACTAACGCAGCGGGGTCCTGTAGAAGAGATGAAAGGCGTAGGGAGAAGGCGTCAATACTCACCTGGCCAGGGAGATACCCCCCAATTGCTTCCAGGCCAACCAAATCGCTACCACCATCTGTTCCGGTCTCCCAGGACTTTACCTGCTGTTGCAGAGTAAAAGGAAGCCCCGGGGTCTCGCTCCATCTGTGGGGAGCAAGATCACCTCAGCTTTACTTAATATTAACTCCCATCATCATCATCTCCCCTTTATTATTGAGACACCGCCAGGGTAACGGATCCGGACCCTCGCCACCGCTGACATCTCCGGACTAGTCCGGCCAGGTTCAGAGTGCCCCCGGTCCTGGGGCCGGTGTGTCAGATGCCTATTTTGCAGCTACTGTCCCTCTTTTTGGCTCTGATTGTCGTCCTCCATTGACTGATGTGGATGGCACCAGAGGGGACACAGGGCATGTCAACTACATAGCCAGGCAAAATCTTGCACCTGTTCTCAGAACTCACCGGCTGGTGGAGGCGCACCGATGTTTTTTGCTCTGCCTGCAATAGGGCAGAGCGAAGTGTGCCTGCACAAACTGACAATGTCTCTGCTGCAAATAGGAATAACGTTTGGAACACCATTCTAAGTCCGAACTGGGTGCAAAAACCTAAAAAAACATCACTATGGGGAGATAAGGTATGCACACCAATGACTATGTAAGGGGAATACATGAAATAGCAGAAACTGCTGTGTGAATACTGACTTGAAAAATCCAATAGCTATATGCAAGAGTGAAAATGTGAAAAATGGAATCTGCATTACTGCCATGAACATATGAATCAAGAGAAATTTAGCTACTGAATTGATCAATGCAATAGAGCCCCAACACTACGCCAAAGTATTTCTCTACGTTGGGGTCCCTAGCTTGTTTGTGTCCTCTCATGCAGTTAAAAAACTTACTGTGTATGGGAAGCTGAGACCCAGGCTATTTATGCGTATGATATGGATTGGCAATAGGTGTGGTTGGGGAGGGTTCACAAACGAAAAAATACTAACAAATAGGAATAACGTTTGGAACACCATTCTAAGTCCGAACTGGGTGCAAAAACCTAAAAAAAAACATCACTATGGGGATTTTTCAAGTCAGTATTCACACAGCAGTTTCTGCTATTTCATGTATTCCCCTTACATAGTCATTGGTGTGCATACCTTATCTCCCCATAGTGATGTTTTTTTAGGTTTTTGCACCCAGTTCGGACTTAGAATGGTGTTCCAAACGTTATTCCTAAGTCCGAACTGGGTGCAAAAACCTAAAAAAACATCACTATGGGGAGATAAGGTATGCACACCAATGACTATGTAAGGGGAATACATGAAATAGCAGAAACTGCTGTGTGAATACTGACTTGAAAAATCCCCATAGTGATGTTTTTTTTAGGTTTTTGCACCCAGTTCGGACTTAGAATGGTGTTCCAAACGTTATTCCTATTTGTTAGTATTTTTTCGTTTGTGAACCCTCCCCAACCACACCTATTGCCAATCCATATCATACGCATAAATAGCCTGGGTCTCAGCTTCCCATACACGGTAAGTTTTTTAACTGCATGAGAGGACACACACAAGCTAGGGACCCCAACGTAGAGAAATACTTTGGTGTAGTGTTGGGGCTCTATTGCATTGATCAATTCAGTAGCTAAATTTCTCTTGATTCATATGTTCATGGCAGTAATGCAGATTCCATTTTTCACATTTTCACTCTTGCATATAGCTATTGGATTTTTCAAGTCAGTATTCACACAGCAGTTTCTGCTATTTCATGTATTCCCCTTACATAGTCATTGGTGTGCATACCTTATCTCCCCATAATGTCTCTGCTGCAGGCAAGAGATTTTGCCCTGCTACTTGGATAGCACCAGAGGCATCATCCATGTCAATCATGATTTAAACCAAGGCTACCACCCCACCTCTATTGATGATCAGATCATTAGAGCAACAAGGACCTCTAGAAGTGAACTGCTTCAATACAAACAAAAAGAAGAAAACAGTCGAGTACATCTGGTGGTGACCTACAACCCACAGCTTGAGGTACTGAGGAGAACGGCCAAGAAACTTCACCACATTCTACACAAGGATAACCAAATAAAAACGATATTCAAAGATCTTCCATTGCTGTGCTACAGACAACCTCCTAATTTAAGGAGCATCATGATCCGGAGTTCAATGCCCTTAAACACACCAAGAGGAACTTATCCCTGCAATGTAAAGAGCTGCAAAACCTGCACTCATGTAGAGAGACCAAAGACCGGATACAGATCCCTAACATACAGAAGGACTAAGAAATTCCTGGGACATTCACATGCTCGTCGTCAAATGTGGTGTACTTAATCCTGTGCACTATATGTCCTATTGGGGGCCTCCATGTTGGAGAAACAGGACAGAGACTGAAAGCAAGAATGAGATCTCACCGGCACACAATTACAGACAAAACTCATTTACCTGTTGCCAAACATTTCTGTACTTCAGGACACAATATAAACCACATGAAAGTCATCATATTAAAAGGCAACTTCAGATCAAAAAATCATCAAAGGATCTAGGAATACAAATTCATTAAAATGTTTAACTCTGTGGACACAGGCCTCAATCTGTCAGGAGGATTTATGACCACTATAAAATCTGAGAAGTCTGTTCCAGAGACTGCTAGGACACCAGGCCTCTGATCTTAAATGGATATTGGGACAAAGAACCTTTCACATCACTAATCAAAGCTAATTAAGAATTCACTCTCTAAGCTCAGTGTTTGTTTATTTAAATGTCCTTTTGTTATGCCATCCCTCTGCTCTGTTTGTGTATATATTTGGGTTTCTTCAGATATTTTGTCATACCATACCTGAAGAAGAGACCAGAGATGTCTCGAAAGCTTGCTTTGTAACACCATTTTATTTTACTTTAGTTAGCCATTAAAAGATATCACAACTACAAAATTATAATTTTGTTTCTCTCACTGAGAACAATCATTCAATCATCAAAGGGGATGGCAATTTTATTACAAGATCTATTGATTAACCCTAGAACTTGCAACCATAGAAATCTACAATAGAAAATAAGTAACCTAGCAGGCCTGTGAGGCCCCAGGTATGCGTTCTAGGGTTAAGATTAACTTTGTTAATGGGAACCCCTTAAAATAATGGTTACATTAGAAAAAACTTTCAGTGGGTCTTTCACCAATGTAATAGACTGCTTTGTTATCAACATTAATCTTCACTAGCTTACCACTCCCTTGACTCATGATTTGTAGGGTAGTGGTGCACTTCTGATAATTGCCAGTTGGGACGAGTGGCATGGCTCTTTGCTACAGGCCCGCCTTAGGTGCCTGCCTTAGTGATGTTTATACACCAGCAGTGCAAACTGAAGAAGCCGTGGCTCTTTTATATAGGGTGATGCAAAAATGATTCCTCTTTGATGAGTTTCAAAAATGTATTTCTTTGCTAAATGAATAAGTGAAAGCTTTGTCACAAAAGTGTCTTAAAATTATCCCTTTACTTAGGGATGCAGAAATAGGTGTGTGCAGCACATTTGGAATTGAAGTAGTAACACTTCTCAAATCGTAATGAAAAAATCTTTTTGGGGTTCCACAGCTGGTTTGCTCCTCCTAAAACTAGTAAACAATTACACAAGCTTTATATCAAGTCTTCCAGAAATTGTTTCAATGTGAAGAAGCAATGGCTTGTTGTGAAGAACCAATGGCTTGTTGTCAACAAGACTTTTAAAAAACTTGCCATATTTTGTGAGTTATTTGTGTACTCTCAACTGAGTTAGGTGGGGCAGGCAAGGAGATGTTTCACAGTGTAGGGCTAGAAATGGCAAAGCCAGCTGTAGCATTAGAATCTAGTGCTATAAAACATACTGTGCAGGTGGCCACAAGATGTGGTGTGGATGTGCAGTAACAGTAGCAGCAGGAGAAGTTGCGTGGTAAAGATTTAGGATGGGGCAAGCAGAGAGATGTTTAGCAGGTCTGGCAGTAATAAAGTATAGATGATATTTAAGACAGGAAGTAGAAGTCCAGCTGAGTATGGTCATTTAACACTTGTGGCAGCAGCAGAAGGGTGTAGAGGAAGACAGAGAACAGAGTCATGCAGGCAGTTGCTGTAGCTAATTTAATCTCTGGCATTAGCCGTAAGGTGAATTAAAGTACGCACTGAGCCATACTTGATTCATTTTAACATATGAAAGCTTTTCTGCGCCAGTTCTCGGCACTGGTCCAATCTGCTGGCCCATAAATTCTTGGCATGTGGTCTCAGGGTATTTGCCTAAGGACATAACCTAGGTATGACAGAACCTGGCTGCTCAGCCATTGTGTCTCTCTCTGCTGAAGTGCATTAGGTTGTTGCAATGACAGTTCCTCCTAGGTTCCAGTCAAGTGCCTAATACTCGCTCTGGCAGGGGGACATTAGGTATGAGGATTTCAGAGGGGTCTGCTAGTCAATGGTGCAGGTAGAATGTATCTGCTTGGTGAAAGATTTGCAAAGAAGGTAACTCACCATATCCTGGTAATAAGCCAATTTGGACTTCCTCTCAGAAGCTAGAAAAAAAATCCCATTTTGTTTTTATAGTAAGGGTCTAAAGGCATTGCTATCCAATATTGTTCCCTTGCTTAATGATAGCAATATGCCTGAAATCCCACAAACATTCCAATATATAGCTTTTCATGCTGGTCAGCATGATCAAGGGCCTCATTGGTTCATTTTTATGAGACGGTTGGCTGTCATGTACAGCACTGCCATTATAGTTTTCCTAGGTCAGCCTAGTCCCACTCCATATGCTGTGCTTCATCCTCCTCCATGTAACATGGACCTTGAGGTCCTCATCGGCAACATGAAGATGGAAAAGTTATTGTTCTTCCTACAGCTACTCTTACATACGGCTGTGTATTATTCCAGAATACATACCATATTTTTCAGATTATAAGACACACTTTTCCTCCCAAAAATTTGGGAGGAAAGTGAGGGGTGCATCTAATAATCTGAATGTAGCTTACCGGTGTGGTAGACAGGACGTCGCAAGAGGCTGGGGGAATGCAGAGGTGGCTGTGCAGGGGCTGCAGGAGCTGTGCAGGGGCTGTGGCAGCTGTGCTGTGCAGGCAGCCGCTGTGCGGTGTCTCCGGTGGCTCCTGCTGGGGCAGCTATGCTGTGTATGCAGCGGCTGTGCGATGTCTGTGCGGGATCTCTGGCAGCTGGACTGGTGCTTCGGGTCTAGCGGTGACTTCAAGTAATGCCGCCCTCTCGACTCAAGCTGTCATCTGCGCAGGTACCTCCTCCGGCCCATTGATCTCCCTCCAGCGGACTTCAGAAAACTGGCGCCCGGAGGTGGTGCTTGCGCAGATGAGATCTTGGCTTGCCATTGAGCCTAGAGCTCAATCTGCACTGTCTCCGGGCGCCATTTCTTTGAAGCCCTCGCCGCGCACAGTTGCTGCCGCAGAAGCTGCCCCAGCATGGGAGCCCAAGCCTCTGCCGTGGCACCAGCCTCCGCCGCATACGCAGCACAGCCTACAGTTTCTGGGAAACCACCACCCCTGCCTCCTGTGACTCCTCCACCACCGCTACTGCCCCCCTCCGGTAAGACGCCACCGGATTACAAGACGAACCCCATTTTTTCACCTTTTTTTGCTGTGAATTTGGGGTGAGTCTTATAATCCGGTGTGTCTTATAAAACGAAAAATACGGTATGTTGGGGGTTGACAAAGTTGATCCTACACTTCCGTCTAACAAAAAAGTAACTCATGTTCAAGATTGAATGCTACATGAATATACTGCATGTACAGACACTACAATATATGCAACATTCATTTCCAGATGTGATGAGACTACTAAAACAATTGTAAAAACTTAACCTTGTTGTCTGATTTTTTTATTTTTTTTTTAATTTATGCCACCCTCTTGCAAAAAATAAAATGCACAGTATATGACCCTAAATACTATGTTAGTAGATAGATACACTCACACAAACTAACTAAACAGAACTGTTCGGCGACAGACATAGCGTTTACTTTGATGATAATGGATTTGATGATGCTGCGAGGGATCATCAATAATTGGGATATTTTTATTAGAACCCAACAACTTTGTCTCTGACTTGTTTGCTCTGACTTGTGTGGAGATCTCCTTGGTCTTCGTGGTGTTGTTTGGTCAGTTTTGCGTTTGCTACATGTTGTTATAGCCTCTGCTGCCTTTCAGAAGAGGTGTATATATACTGTCAGACCTTATGACACTTAAGGCTACTTTACACACTGCGATATCGGTCCCGATATCGCTAGTGTGGGTACCCGCCCCCATCTGTTGCGCGACACGGGCAAATCGCTGCCCGTGCCGCACAACATCGCCCAGAGCCGTCACACATACTTACCTGTCCGGCGACGTCGCTGTGACCGGCGAACCGCCTCCTTTCTAAGGTGGCGGTCCGTGCGGCGTCACAGCGATGTCACTGAAGCGTCACTGAACCGCCGCCCAATAGCAGCGGAGGGGCGGAGCTGAGCGGGACGTAACATCCCGCCCACCTCCTTCCTTCTGCATAGCAGCCGGGAGGCAGGCAAGGGGAGCTTCCTCGTTCCTGCGGCGTCACACGGAGCGATGTGTGCTGCCGTAGGAACGAGGAACAACTTCGTTACTGCTGCAGTAACGATTTTTAAGAATGGACCCCCATGTCGCCAATTAGCGATTTTGCACGTTTTTGCAACGATGCAAAATCGCTTATCGGTGTCACACGCAACAGCATCGCTAATACGGCCGGATGTGCGTCACAAATTCCGTGACCCCAACGACTCCGCATTAGCGATGTCGCAGCGTGTAAAGCCCCCTTTAGATTGCATTCAGGTGGACTTCCTTTCACTAAGTGTGTGGCTTATGTAGGTCTTTATAGAAAGAGGGGTAAATACATATGCACGTCACAATTTTTATTTATTTTATCCCTGAAATTAAATGTTTGCCTATATTTTTCTCACTTCACCAATTTAGACTACTTAGTGTTGATGCGTCACATACAAATCGGATTACAAAAATATTTAAACACAGGTTGTAATGTAACAATATAGGTAAAAGTCAAGGGGATGAATACTTTTGCAAAAAAATAGTGTTATTGAGCTGCTGTGCTGTAACTGCAGTACATCACAGATCAAGGCCAGGGCAATTCCTGGGATCTTGAAAAAGAAGAGGCTGGTGGTAAGCCCTATAAAGAGCTGCCAGGCTAACCACCAACAGGGCCCTCATGGCACAGTCCTACTTGTAGATCTTTAAATATGCTGCTATATATGACACCCAAAGATACAGCCTTTTTCATCTATTCCTACTCAAACCTTCTCTCATCAGTATGCATGATTTTTTGAAAACACAATGGATATATCAAATAGAATTGTCAGCTACTAGGTGCAGCAAGAAATGTTAGAAATGTTAGTTTGAGAATATCCTTTTAACTATTTAAGAATAAAAATAAGTGAATGCCACAGTAATAATAATAATAATTAATAGTAAGTAACTATTTAATAATCTAATCACTTTTCTAATACGCTTGAATTAAAAATTCCCTACCATTCGTTCTCTATACTAACGTTCTGTCTGTCTTTTTTTCTTCTACTAACGATTCAGATGAGTCTCACAGCACAGATAGGATATTCTCACACAGATCGTCATTAATCTGCTGGGGCTGCTGTCATTTCCTTTTCTGCCCGTACATGAAGGGCACTTTAGTCACTTACCACAGATTCTGTCTCCGACGGCTATTGATGAAATGATGACGTCCTGTTTCAGTAGTGGTGATGCAAAAGTGAGTTTCTCTCAGGTATATTGTGTCTACACTCCCCTCAGTCCCCACTGCCTTTATTCACTGAAAGTGAGTGACTGCAGCGCCACCCCCACAGTTTCTATCATCACCTTGAAAAGAATCATTATCAGGGGCTTGTGCTGCTGACACTCACCGGTTTCTATCACCACTCCCTGATGACATTGTGTTTCAGGGTGCTGATAGAAGCTGTGGGGCGTTGCTTCTGTCCGCACCCTTTTTCTATTAGGGCTGCTTCTCACTTGCGAGTTTCTCGCAGTAGAGCAATGCGAGAAAAACTCGCATTGAAATCGGACACATGTTAGTCAATGATTCAGCTCTCATCTGCGATTTTTTTCTCAGTCCAAATCGGACCGAGAAAAAAATCGCAGCATGCTGCTTTTTTGCGAGTTTCTCGCACCATTTGTCCCAATGATTTCCTATGGAAGGGGATTAAAAGTAGCATCACACACGCGCACAACCGTTCACATTTGCGAGTGTGGCAGTAACTTCGCACATTAGATGAATGTGACAGCACATTCCCATAGGTTAATTAAATGACACATGTGTAATAGCTTTTATCTAATTAAGATGTTGCATGAAACTAGCATCGCAATCGCAACACACACGCGAGCAAAACGCATCGCACTTGCGTTGCACTCGCACCTAACGTGAACTAAAATCAGCCGAGTATTTTTCAGCCCAGTCGGACCGATTTTACTCGCATAGATGTGTTTCCACCCTTAATGTCCCTTGCAGACCTCTCTTTTTAGTAAACGAGGCAGTGGGGACAGATGCAGTTTGCACTGAAGATACAGCACGGCGTGAGAGAAACGGTGGTCACTTCTGCATCGCTGCAACTAAAACAGGACATCATAAGAGCATTTAGCCAAGATTTCACCTTACAGAAGTGCTAAAATTTTCTATAAAATGGATAAAGGACATCATAGTCAGTGCTTTACGTTGTAGAGAATGTGATTTTATTTTTTTTTGTTGTATTTTGTGAGTTTTAGAAAATATATTAGACAATTTTAGCTGATTGCATGATTTAGTTTTTGCAAAATATTGTGCTTTATTTAGTACAGAATTATTGTAACCTCTGATTTTAAGGCTTTATTCACACTTCAATATTTGTGATCATAATTTCATCAGACTTCACACTTGCTGCCGTCAGTGAACTCAGTTGAACCCACTGCCAGAGTGTCAGATTGCCCGACTCCTGTGCGGCTGTGTCCAGCAATCTGGCAGCGGGTTCAACTGAGTTTACTGAGGACAGCAGAGCAGTGTAAACTCCTATCACCTAATCGCTGGATTGTCGGACTTCTGCGCCGCCGTATCCCACAATCCAGCAGCGGATTCAACTGAGTTCACTGAGGGCAGCAGAGCAGTGTAAACTCCAGAGACCCATAGTAACTGCCGAATTGCCGGACTGCTGTGCCTCCGTGTCCCACAATCCGGCAGTCTGCATACCCAGCAATCCGGTAGCAGGTTCACTATTGGTCAAGCTTGGTACCATGGGAACCAAGCTATGAACTCTGGTGACCAGACTGGCATAACCGCTTCTCACAGTTGCGTTTCCAACTGCCCTCAGTGTGTTCCAGGAGCTGCAGTGATAGGTCACATTTTCCATCACTGTAGATTCTGGATATAGCAGAGCTTGGATCGTTGTGGGAATGCGTGTGGATTATGATGGACCTCTAGGGGTGTTTTAGGGTTAATTGGTGAAAGAGAGATTTTGTAAATTATTATTTAAAATAAAGGATTTTGTGTGTTAGTAAGTTTTTTCTTTTTACTTACAATTGTTGGTAAAAGGATGATGTCTCATAAATACCTCTCCATTACCAACCCGAGGCATGATGGCAGCTGTGATTTTTGACAAATCACAACTGACATCAGCTCCATATGATACCCTGATTGCCACCGCACCAGGACAATCGGGATGATCTGTTTAAAGCGCAACATCTACTGTGTGCGCCAATTATGGGGCAGCTGCAGGCTGCTATATTTAGACTGGGGAGGACCCAATAACCATGGACCTTCCCGCTTGAGAATACTAGTCCATAGCTGTCTGCTTTATCTGCCCTGGTTATCAAAAATGGGCAGGAGACCAGGTTGCTTTTTTATTATTTATTTAAATATTTAAAAGAAAAAAACATTGTGGTGAAGCCTCTATTTTTTCTAAACAGCCAGGATAAAGTACACAGCTGGGGGCTGTAGCCCTCAGCTGTCTACTTTACCTGTGCTAGTTAACACAAATAGCCAGGGGACTGCATGTTAAAGTGGCGTAATACTCTGACAACATTGTTCCCAGAAGGGACCTGTGTTTCAGAGATGCATCCAGGCATCTTCTCCATGCTGTTCCCATTCAATTTCAGCACTTTTCCATCCATTTCAGCATTTCTACAGCCCCGCCAGACATCCTGGGAGGGTCCGCAGGAAAATTATTTGAGTTTTCCATTGACTTGCTTTAGATTCATTTTTCGTGACAAATACACAAATAGTACTGTTAATGTTGGCCATAAATTTACTTTGATGCAATCTAGTCATGCATCCCTCTTAAACTGTCTGCAGTCCAAATTATGAGTCACTTGTGGTAGCATGCATACCACTCTCTTTTACTCACACTAGAGACGTACTCAGATATGAATAGAAAGTAAGACTGATTTATTCCGGAAGTTGTACAAATATTTAAACGGACTTTTTGGCTAGGTGCCAAGAATACCTAACACGTCTCCTATTGGATAAAGTAGAACAGCTTATTCTGTGATATACAATTTACTGTAATGTGCTTGGTTCCTCATTTATATTAAGCAATGTCAGCATAATTCACTTGTCACAAGACTCTGTCTGTCTCAGTCTTATGCCAAGAGATATATGTGTGGTACAGTTCAAACACCATCTTAAATCCTGTCCTTTATGGATATCTCCATATAACTCTCATATACTCATAATAGTTCATAATCTTGTCCATAACAGTCCCCCCTTTGGAGAGAGCCAAAAAGTCTTTCCTTACTTTTCCAGAGTCTATTGATCTGTCCTAATGGTTGCCTCACTCACGAGACAACCCATCCCTTGTGGCTGAATCTCCCCACCCAACAGACTATGCATAGGAAGCCAGATCCTGACCGTATTCTCTAGACTGTCCTCATGGCTATGTTCCACTGGCTCACGTTATTCAGGAAGGGGGAACGTGGCAGTAGTCCTTTAATTGGCTAATATTTATCAGGGTTGGTTTCAACCAAAGTCTCATGCTCCTCAGTCCTCAGGCGGTAATGGTGGGACATCATCAAAGATGGGATGCACAGTCATCTTCTGGTCCACAGGCTTAGATATCATCGTCCTAGCACAAAGTATCGGGTAGAAGAGGGAAGACAGCCATCTCCTGGTGTCAGGTCCGACATCTCTTTGTTGTGGAATGCATGGATCTTCGTCCGAAAGAAAAAGAGTGAGAGAAGAGAGAGGAAACGAGAGAGAGAAAGATTGAGAAGAGAGGAATAGAGAGAAAGATTGAGGAAAGAGAGAGGAAGATTGAGGAAAATAGAGAGGAAGAGAGGAGAGAGAGAAAAAGAGAGAAAAAGAAAAGAGAAAAATCTAGATCTGATTGGATCTGGAGGAGAAAACTCAAAAACGTATATTAGGCAAATGTTTAAACAAACAACAAGCTTAGTTGAAGTATCTGGGGGTACTTCTAAACAGGATTTCATAGGGTCTCAACCTAGTGGTCCCTGCTGGGGTGTGTCTGACACTGAACAATTCAAGGGGAAGACTCTCATGCCCTTGCTTTCTACACTGCCCCATCCTTCCAACCTTCCCTCTATTCTGTGGCTGGTATGGGGTGTGTAGAGTCAGTTCTGTGTCTAAGGCCTGCCATATCTCTTTGGCTGGCAGTGAAAGCAGGTCACTAGCCACTTTCTATGGTCTCTGGGAGCCCACAGCTGCACCCTATCTCAGTCCTCTTCTTCTGAGACTTGCTCTTGTAGGGTCAGGACAATGTTTTCTCAAGACTTTCCATCTTTCCTTTCTTCTTCACATCGGGGTCATTCAAAAAGCACAGATTGACTGACTGTTTCTTTGGTAAGTGGTTTTGGGGCTTTTGGATGTTCTGTCAGTGAGGGCACTTCTTACTGCTTCCCTTGACTCCTACAATGTAGGCCTCAACCCTGCTCACCGCGACTCTGTCTGGCAATAGCAAAGCTTCCATCCGTTCTTCTATGGCCTCATGGCAGTGTACAGTTCCATTGGCAGTGATAAAGTCTCTTCTCTTCCATACAGAGTAAATGCTGGCTGCCATCTTGCAGGCTTCAGCGAGAGCACATACATCTGCTTCTTCACAGACAGGCATGCGGGTATCGACTGCTCTATCAGCACAGCGTCTTCTGCTACCACCACCATACCCATGTGGAACAGTCTTCTTGATGCACATCTTGATCCATCCGCAAAGGGGTTAAGTCAGGGTCCAAAGGTGTATTCGTCACTGTATCGAATCCAGAGTTTCCTTAGCTATGCCAGAGTCGACTACTTCTTCCACCAAGGTGTCAGAGGTGGGACACTCCCGCCTTGGAAGAGGGAGAAGTTTAGCAGGATTAAGGACCGCACACCGGGAGTTGGTGACTTTGTCAGGGAGCAGTGATGTCATACGGACACTGATCTTCAACTGGTGCTTTAGGTAGGTGTTCAATCTGGCTGAGTAGTGTTCAAAGGGCTGCTGTCTTCCTCCATGGCAAACAGGTAGAATGACTTCTGGGCTGGAGATGACATGATGATACTCTTCAGGTGACTGTGACAGTAACTCAGGTGACTGTGAATGCAGCACATCCGTATGTGGGGTGATCTTGTAAGCTGCTAGATTCATCTCCAGACATCTTGCTACTTGAAGGAGGGTGTCTTGGTCTTTACCAGCTGCAGTTTGCATGTGGGCTCTCGGTGACCTGATACAAAGGACTATACCCAGGTTTGTAAGAAAGAGCAATGAGTGTAACTTGGGGTCAGGAGAACACTGAAATTCTAAAAACTAAGACTCCCTAAAACCCCAGGGAAAGAGAAAAGAGCACAAGAGGGTTTGGAAACTACCAAGCAGCACCCCCTGACTACATATACACAACTAGGAAAAACCAGTGGAGCGTATCTACTCTACCTCTCCTGTGCTGACCCTGTAACTGGGGGCCCTGCACTCTCCCTCATCCCGACGGTAGACCTGATGGTGGTCAGGGTCGGGCCTCCAGCGTATCCCTCTCTCCTGTCAGACCCTGCAAACTAAGACACAAAGGATTACTGGGTGCTGCCAACAAAAACCCTAATATATGCCAACTCCTGATGATCAATGTCCCCTTGGGACCACATGATCCTCCACCCTCTCTATCAGGGAACTCTTGTGCAAGATACCAGGCAGGATAACATACAAGTGAGAATATCTCAAACTAGGCTAAGCAGCAACTGCCATAGGCAGAAAAATATTCACCGTCCACCAGGACTAATAGTGAGCAGTCTATATGGTCTACTAAACTGTATACTAGATACAGCAAAAACAAACATGCAAAAGTGAAGGGAAAAGGTTTCCACAGGACTATCAGCAATAACCTCTGCTAAGGTTCATTAGTGGGAACACAATGGGGCACAACTGCATATATGACCAAAAATGGAGTGTGTGTTTCAGGTCCCTATGTCCCCCCTCTGCAGTCCCTGCTACATCAGCAATTAACAGAGCAGTGGCTTTGGCTGCTGAAACAAAAATGGGGAACTGGGTGTCGGCTGGACTAAAAGGGCGTCAAAAGATGAACTATGTAGTGTCTGAGTTAAAACGGCCGCTAAAAATAATTACCGATAGAAAACAGCCTCTAAATGAGGAAGTAGGTGTTGGCCAAAAATGGCGTCTGAAGAGGCCTGGGAGGGAGTGACATGTATTGTGACATCTACATTCAGGAGGTATTCAATCTGTCACTGGGAATATGGATTATATAGGGACCCCTGGGCTGACCCTGTAACTAGGGACCCTGTACTCGCCCTCATCTCCTGTCAGCCCCTGCAATAATATCCCCATACCATATCCCACCCAGGGCTGGGCAAAACACAGAGTGACAGAAAGAAATCTACATTCAGGACAGTAAATAATGGGGTGGGCTTACGTGGACACAGTGCTCCACAGACAGCACACAAGTCCACCCTATATATCAGCTTGTATTTCTAATAATGGGTTTGGACAAGCCATTTTCACAGGCAGGTACAATACACATAGTGTAGTTGCTAGATTCAGAATTACTCATCAATTCTCATCTAATCTCCCCCTTGGGAGAATTCTCCATTTCCCTTTTCGACATACGTGTGTCACTTACAATTCATCTTCACTGAAGATGAAATAACACTTCTCTTATTTTCCTAATTTCAACTCTCCTACGGTGTTTCACACCAAAAACTGCGTACATTTTACATAAAAACATCTTCCAGGAAAAACTAGAGCACCAGTGTCACTTGGGTGATAAGGTACACGCACCATCACTGTAAACCTGCAAACCTGGCTCCATTACTGGCCAGAAAGAATCCCCAGCTTTAATCTGAGTGAGCCCATACAAATCAGCATATGTGGCAGAGTGGGTTTTCTGGATTTGGCACATCTTCCTATAGAAAGGCCTGGGATGCAAATCAGGATCAGGGAGAGAATGCACAATGCATACACCTCCATGAGGGCGCTCCATCCAATACTCGATAATTCTGATTAAGGCCAAAGTTTAGGGGTCTTCCCCAATGTATTCAATTCTAGGTAAGAATACATTGACATCCACTAAAACAAGACCAGTGAGTACGCATACAACGTTCAACTCACTGCTTAGCAGGAAAACCGTACCAGGTAACAGTCAGGGCTTCTCTACCCTCCTTTTCCTTAACACTGCACCTGTACATAGAAAACCCCCCCTTTCAAATCTTCTATCCACAAAGACCAGGTCCAAGGCCTTATCAAACATCAATTATTGATGACACGTCACTCATAGGTGTATATATCTCAGTGTTCCTTCACAAGGACTGCAGCCTCTTGAGGCTTCCATGTCACATATTTAGGGCGTTCTTGTCTGGGACTACAGGAATAATGGTGCGATGCCATGTGTGAGCTGACGTCCTCAAATAAGGACAGCACCTGTGGTTTACCTCTACTAGTGACAGTTTTGGTGGTGGGGTGGATCATTTTTAAATCATTGTCATCTTCCTGCCCCCCCCCCCTCGGTGTCTTCTGTTGCTCCAGCAACAAATAAGCCAGTGGCCTTGGGACTTAAGATGGCTGGAAAAGGGAACTAGGTGCGGCCCGACCTGAAATAACGTCTGGGCAGGCTAGGGAGGGCGTTTGGTGGGCAGGGGGACAAACTACACAAGTCCAACCCTCTGGGGACGACTTATAAGGAGTGGGGGCGTTGCTTCCTAATGGGCTTGGCCACTTCCTAAGGTGCTATTTTCTGAGCTGGTGCAATATAGAAATATCTACCATCTCTATCCCATTCCTCTTTCCATGCCAATCTTCTAACGTCCTTTGACGTTCTATACCATGCCTCGGCATCCAAAAGGAGATCTTTATCAAAGACAAACAGGAAGAAGTGTCACGTGGGTGATAGAAACTAAATTCCCCCTCACTATATCTTACTTCAAGTATTAGTAACCTCCGTTCACACTATATACACCACATTTGAACGGTCCGTCCAGAACATCAATAACACTGATTAAAACCAAAGTCAAGGGATTCTGCCAATGTTCCTCCTACCTAGGATCATGGAGAACACATCAAATTCCACCAGATACAGTCAGGGCTCTTACCATAACTCTGTACCTGGCCTTCAGCCTTATCAACTACTGACTATCGACCGGACATGTCACACACCAGTGCATCTCACAGTATACACAGCAGTATACATAAACAGTTAACTTTTCCAAGTTTCTCATTCACTCAAAGAAGAAACAGCTTCAAAGTACATTCTTGTGACACTTCCTCTTTTTCCGCCGTAACTGAACAAAACAGAACTTCCCGTTTCTCATAACCAGCAAGTACTCCACCTGCTGCAAATAGACAGACATTTCAACAGGTAGACACAGGTAAACACAATGACATAACCATAAGGACACTATATATACCATCTAGGTGGCTGATCTCACCTGCAGATATAACCATATATATCTATATAACCAGCGTATATAACAACTTCCTCATTTTCCCCTACCGTCAGAGAAAAGCGAAACTTAGAACTTCTGCTTTCTCCAAAGAGCAGACAAAAACCTCAAACCACATTACATTTCATGTGATTTAGAATTACATTTATACAGACAGGTTAAGGTGAACCTGACCACCTTGGTGTGGGATCTCCTAGGACGGCTTATCTCATGCGAGATGGCGGTCATTAGGTGTCTAGACTGGGACAGCCCAACCCCCCCCTTCGAAATGCAAGTACACGCATGAGGATTGCAAGGTGAGATCATACAAATGTTCTCACCTGCAGCTGGAGTGCGCATCTCCATCCCCTCGTGCAGCTGCCGTTCGAATCAAGGTGTTAGCACGGCCGTCCGCCATCCAGAGCTCCGTCCTAAGGTTCGTTGGGCGCTGTTACATCTCGTGGCTCTCCTGAGGCAAGGACTGAGGCAGTCTCCCATTCCTTGCCTGCCACGAGCACTCCTGCTCAGCAACGACGAAGGTCTGCCAGACTGCGCAGTGTGCAGGAGATACCTTCTCAGAGAGGTAGCAGAAGGGTGACACCTAGTGGTTCTCCTATTACAAGGAGTGAAGCGGTCTCCCATTCCTGGCCTGCCGCAGACTCTCCTGCTCAGCGGCCCCAAAGGTCTGCGAGGCTGCGCAATGTGCAGAGGTTTACTGCTCAGGGAAGCAGTGAGATTCCCGTTATCTCTGCACATTGTGAGACCGAGGATCCCGCCTCTATTTCCCAGAGGCAGGAGGGTGAGCATGTGCAATGCGTGGTGGGTCCTGATTCGCTCACTGACGTCACACGGCTTGATGACAAGGCTGGTGACGTGGTGAATCCTGACTGGCCAGGCTGGGACGTCGTGGACCCTGATTGGGTCAAGTCCGTCATCTCCGCCTCGCGCCCGCCCTCGGGTGGAGCTGCACCTCCTTAAAAGCTCCCCCTGCCATCATGGCGGCGCGCGACCGTCCTTCTATGTTTGGATGTCTGGCAGCGTGCTGCCACGCCACTGCTCAGGCATTACTGTCTCTTGTGGGCTTGGCCCTTGCTGCTCCGGCAGTACCTCGTTTGCAGGCCGTGTTCCTGCCTTGCTGCTCCGGCAGTACCCCCGTCAACAGGCCGTGTTCCTGTCCCAGGTGAGCTCCTCAAGTCTCCATTGGACTCACCTGGTTATTGAAAGCACACGTGCGTGGGCAGCTCTGTGCTACCCTCGTGCCATATTCTCGTGACTTCCACTGGCACACGTGCGTGGGCACCTCTGTGCTTCCCCGTGCAACAGGTACACCGAGCCGTGAGATCTGTGCCATACAACCCTCACGGGTTAGGGCAGATCGGTGTACATAGATCGTCTGTGACATTCCAGACGATCGCTAGCAGCAACCCGCTCACTCTTCACCCACCATAGCGGCGGTCCCTTACACGGCACAGTGGACCTTGACCGGCGGAAGCAGTCCATTTCCCATCTTGGCACGCTTCCCCGGGTCCCCCTCGTAACAGGGCGCCATCTGTTAATGTTGGCCATAAATTTACTTTGATGCAATCTAGTCATGCATCCCTCTTAAACTGTCTGCAGTCCAAATTATGAGTCACTTGTGGTAGCATACATACCACTCTCTTTCACTCACACTAGAGACGTACTCACATATGAATAGAAAGTAAGACTGATTTATTCCGGAAGTTGTACAAATATTTAAACGGACTTATTGGCTAGGTGCCAAGAATACGTAACACGTCTCCTATTGGATAAAGTAAAACAGCTTATTCTGTGATATACAATTTACTGTAATGTGCTTGGTTCCTCATTTATATTAAGCAATGTCAGCATTATTCACTTGTCACAAGACTCTGTCTGTCTCAGTCTTATGCCAAGAGATATATGTGTGGTACAGTTCAAACATCATCTTAAATCCTGTTCTTTATGGATATCTCCATATAACTCTCATATACTCATAATAGTTCATAATCTTGTCCATAACAGTACGAAATATTTGAGACAAATAATCTGAACCCGAATATTTTAGTATTCGTCCATCACTAGTTATAACCATTTCACTTTTTTTTCTGGTACACATGCAGATCCCATCAATTAATTTTTCAAAAGACAAGATCTTTATTCAAGACTATGATGTACCGTATTTTTCGCTTTATAAGACGCACTTTTGCTCCCCCAAATTTTGGGGTAAAGTAGGGGGTGCGTCTTGTAAACCAAATATACGGGGGGGGTGTACACACACACATTATATATATATATATATATATATATATATATATACACACTGCAGGGTCCGGAGCGGTGCTGGGGCAGGTGAAAAGGTGAAAGCTGCGGGAGGCAGCATTAGATCTCCTGCTCCCGCTCATATAATATGCACAGCCGCTGTCCATCAGCGTGGTGCTGAAACTGCATCGCGCTGATGGGCTGGGGCAGCGGGGCATATTATATCTGCCTGTGCTCCCTTTGATCACACATGATACCCCCTGTGTTAGATATGGCCCCCATACTGCTGCCCATAGTAAAATAAAAAAAGCTTTACTTACCTCCAGCACTGATCTCCTGGTCTCCTGCTGCTGCTGTCTGTGATAAGGCACGCAGAGATGATATCACTCTGCCGTGCAGATCACATGACCGGCAGCAAGAACCAGGAAGTGGAGGAGGAGCTCAACCCCACGGAAGGAGACAGGGATTACAGCGCTGAGAAGGTAAGGAAAGAGTGTTTTATTTTATTATGGGCAGCAGTATGGGGGGCATATCTAACACAGGGGAGATGTGCCATCTATAGGGGCCATGGGCAGCAGTATTGGGGCCATATCAAACACAGGGGAGATGTGCCAACTATAGTGGCCATGGGCAGCAGTATGGGGGCTATATCATACACAGGGGAGGTGTGCCATCTATAGGGGCCATGGGCAGCAGTATGGGGGCCATATCAAACACAGGGGAGGTGTGCCATCTATAGTGGCCATGGGCAGCAGTATGGGAGCTATCTCAAACACAGGGGAGATGTGCCAGCTATAGTGACCATGGGCAGCAGTATGGGGGCCATGGGCAGCAGTATGGGGGCCATATCAAACACAGGGGAGGTGTGCCATCTATAGGGGCCATGGGCAGCACAGGGGGACGTGTCCCAGCACAAGGGGGCTATACTCAATATAAGGGGGCCATATCCAGATTAAGGGGGGCTAATTTTAGGATGGGGGCTATGAGGGACATATACCCTATATGATTTGTTAGACGGACACTGGCATTATAAGATGGACCCCATTTCACATTAAAAAAAAATCTCTTTTCCTTCACCAAATTTCGGGGTACGTCTTATAATCAGGTGCGTCTTATAAAGCGAAAAATACGGTAATTAATTTTATTCAAATTGACACTATGTGCAGTGGAGAAAATGATTGCCTCAGATTTATCCTTCCTGTTTTTAGACTGAAAAAGCAGCAATTCTTGAGCAGTGTTATAAATATATTAGTTTATGCAGTCAAACATTCATTTTTTATATTCTCTCTTCCGCAACCTGCTCATTATCTTCTCTATTCCCGTATATTGCTCAACAAAAACTGTGTCCTCAGTGAAAGTTCTTTTCAGTTAAACAAATTAACCTGGTCAAATAGATTGTATAGTGTGTGAGGGATGGCGGTGTCTTGAGTTCAGTATAGTATTAACTCCCAGGGATATTAAATAAAACCTTATTTTATAGTTACAGCATACACAGGCCACTTATAAAGTGGATAACTTTTGGCATGATTTTTACTCACAGAACTATGCAAACAATGAAGGCAAGTGTGCAAAGAGCCCAGCAAAGTAAAATGTATGAAAAAATATGAGTGTTAAAAGTTTATTCATTTATTTTACTTGCTTATATAGTACCATTAATTTCACTGCACTTTACAAACCTCATCATCATCACTGTCCCCATTGGCGCTCATAATGTAAGTTCCTTATCAATATGTCTTTGGGATGTGGGCGGAAACCCACACAAACATGGGGAGAACATAGAAATTCCTTGGTGAGATTTGAGCACTTAGCTTCACCAGAGGGCAAGAATTACAACAGTAAAGACATTTAGCAGGACCCGTGTAGCGCCCTGGACAAGCCAGGTCATCACAGGTACTGCAACAACACACCCCACACCCCGAGATAAGTATTTGTGTGTAACTGATGTACCTAAGTAAATACTATGCTCCGTAACACCGTAAACTGGTGATAGTGGGTATGGGCACCACCAACTCCCCACTTATAGCACAAACTCAATAGCATAATAAAGAGAATGAGAGTTTTTAAAGTGCAAAAAAGTGACAGATTTTATTAAAGACATAAAGTGGACATCTTAAAAGCACTTAAAATATATCTGGACCGGACATTGGCAATAACATATCCAATAACCCAGTGTCAATGGGCTATTAAGGGCAAACCAATCTCAGTCAAGTAATCACATTATACTTAGACAGAAGCCCATGACACCAAGGATTTAAGCATAGTACATACAGTGTAGAGTATTAGTGCACAGCACCCGTATGAAGAAAACAATATCCATGGCCGGTCACAGCAGGAAACCCCAGGAAAACGCCCTACGTACGTTTAGATATGTTTTTGTAGTAACCAAAATCTTCATCAGGGGAAGGATTCCTAAATGCGTCCCCAGTGTACCAGGTTTAAATATAAGTGTGCCATGCTCCAGGCCTATTGGGAGTCCCGAAAATGGCGCCCGCGATGACGCACCGGCCAAATCCCGCGAGACATCGGTCGTCACGTCACAGTCGCGCATGGGAGCGTGGACGCGTCACCATGGATCCCGCGCATGCGCGAGACATACAGACAGCGGCAGTCAGGCGAGGACAAGTACCGGAGTCAGCGCGCTCGCACTGAGACCACCGGGCGGCACTGGAGAGTAAATGGTAAATACATAGTTTTACATTACAGTATACATGTCACATCATTTAACAAAGTATCCCATATATATAACGGAGGAAACGGCATTCTTTCCCATATTATATCAGTATATCCTTGTGTCTTTATTCCTCCTTATGTCACTCATCAGACCGTCATATACAGTTAGGTCCAGAAATATTTGGACAGTGACACAATTTTCGCGAGTTGGGCTCTGCATGCCACCACATTAGATTTGAAATGAAACCTCTACAACAGAATTCAAGTGCAGATTGTAACGTTTAATTTGAAGGTTTGAACAAAAATATCTGATAGAAATTGTAGGAATTGTACACATTTCTTTACAAACACTCCACATTTTTGGAGGTCAAAAGTAATTGGACAAATAAACCAAACCCAAACAAAATATTTTTATTTTCAATATTTTGTTGCGAATCCTTTGGAGGCAATCACTGCCTTAAGTCTGGAACCCATGGACATCACCAAACGCTGGGTTTCCTCCTTCTTAATGCTTTGCCAGGCCTTTACAGCCGCAGCCTTCAGGTCTTGCTTGTTTGTGGGTCTTTCCGTCTTAAGTCTGGATTTGAGCAAGTGAAATGCATGCTCAATTGGGTTAAGATCTGGTGATTGACTTGGCCATTGCAGAATGTTCCACTTTTTTGCACTCATGAACTCCTGGGTAGCTTTGGCTGTATGCTTGGGGTCATTGTCCATCTGTACTATGAAGCGCCGTCCGATCAACTTTGCGGCATTTGGCTGAATCTGGGCTGAAAGTATATCCCGGTACACTTCAGAATTCATCCGGCTACTCTTGTCTGCTGTTATGTCATCAATAAACACAAGTGACCCAGTGCCATTGAAAGCCATGCATGCCCATGCCATTACGTTGCCTCCACCATGTTTTACAGAGGATGTGGTGTGCCTTGGATCGTGTGCCGTTCCCTTTCTTCTCCAAACTTTTTTCTTCCCATCATTCTGGTACAGGTTGATCTTTGTCTCATCTGTCCATAGAATACTTTTCCAGAACTGAGCTGGCTTCATGAGGTGTTTTTCAGCAAATTTAACTCTGGCCTGTCTATTTTTGGAATTGATGAATGGTTTGCATCTAGATGTGACCCCTTTGTATTTACTTTCATGGAGTCTTCTCTTTACTGTTGACTTAGAGACAGATACACCTACTTCACTGAGAGTGTTCTGGACTTCAGTTGATGTTGTGAACGGGTTCTTCTTCACCAAAGAAAGTATGCGGCGATCATCCACCACTGTTGTCATCCGTGGATGCCCAGGCCTTTTTGAGTTCCCAAGCTCACCAGTCAATTCCTTTTTTCTCAGAATGTACCCGACTGTTGATTTTGCTACTCCAAGCATGTCTGCTATCTCTCTGATGGATTTTTTCTTTTTTTCAGCCTCAGGATGTTCTGCTTCACCTCAATTGAGAGTTCCTTTGACCGCATGTTGTCTGGTCACAGCAACAGCTTCCAAATGCAAAACCACACACCTGTAATCAACCCCAGACCTTTTAACTACTTCATTGATTACAGGTTAACGAGGGAGACGCCTTCAGAGTTAATTGCAGCCCTTAGAGTCCCTTGTCCAATTACTTTTGGTCCCTTGAAAAAGAGGAGGCTATGCATTACAGAGCCATGATTCCTAAACCCTTTCTCCGATTTGGATGTGAAAACTCTCATATTGCAGCTGCTGGGAGTGTGCACTTTCAGCCCATATTATATATAATTGTATTTCTGAACATGTTTTTGTAAACAGCTAAAATAACAAAACTTGTGTCACTGTCCAAATATTTCTGGACCTAACTGTAGATGTGCATTATTTTATTAGCCTGTGAATACAAAATCTGGTATTAGACTGGGGGCATGCAGGTATTCTAAAATGAATAAAAGCATAAAAGATGTAGGCGAGAGGAGTGAGATGGCACCATGAAAATCAAGAGACCCAAGGACATTTAAAGCTATTAATATATCTATCTCCAATGTCTAACATACATTATAATGCAAATCATTATAAGGCCCGTTTCACACGTCAGTGAAAAACACAGACTTTTTCACTGGCGTGTAAAACACGTACATGTCCCTGCGTGTGCCGTGAATCACGGCACACGTGTGTTGTCTAAGTGCAATCCGGGCTCCGTTCTCCGTGGCCCGTGATTGCACTTAGAAATCAACTCACCTGTGACCGCTCCCGCTCTCCGTGGTGCGGAATCCTCCCACGGTGCAGCATCCGGCCGGCGCTGACCCCCGCAGCAGCTGCTTCCGGGTCGGCTGTGTCGTGCATCATTAAGATGCGCGACAGTAATCAGCCGGCTTAGAAGCAGCAGGCTACACGGGCTGCAGAGAGCGCGGCTGAAGCCGGGTGAGTTAAAATGTTTATTATTTTAAATGCACGTTTTTTTCTGGCACGTGTTTCACGGACCACACCACTGCGTGGTCCGTGAGACATCAGTGATGCCAGAAAAAAATGGATATGTCTCCGTGCGGCAATCACGCACACGCAGGTACGCCGCACGGAGACACGTGCAGTGAAAAATCACTGACGTGTGAGCAGACCCATTCATTATAATGGGTCTGCGTATGTCAGTGATTCTAGTACATTTAAAAAAAAGCACAAACGTACCAGAATCACTGACGTGTGAAAGGGGCCTAAGAGAGTTTTTTTAAAAAAGATTTTTACTCCACAGTCCCAAGTGTGCTACCAAAGAGGGAATATCACAAAAATGGGGAATAGCTAACGGATTCATTGAGACCTCGGGGGACCAGAGTGTCCAAGGTCACAATCATTTTTGTCTCGCACTGCGCCAGGGGCTTTTTGAGGTCACCACCCCTGATCCCACCCTCTATGGCATCAATGCCCCTGATCTTTAATTTCGAGGGGTCACAGGAGTGGTGAGATCTAAAGTGCCTGGGCAGTGTTTTAAGCAATGTGGGGTCAGTCTCTGACCTGGCAGCAGCAATGTCCCACACATGCTCCCTGACCCTCACGCGGAACTCCCGTGAAGTGAGGCCCACGTAGGTCAGGGGGCACGGACATGTAGCAAAATACACCACATGTGTTTTTATTTTCATGGTGCCATCTCACTCCTCTCGCCTACATCTTTTATGCTTTTATTCATTTTAGAATACCTGCATGCCCCCAGTCTAATACCAGGTTTTGTATTCACAGGCCAATAAAATAATGCACATCTATATGACGGTCTGATGAGTGACATAAGGAGGAATAAAGACACAAGGATATACTGATATAATATGGGAAAGAATGCAGTTTCCTCCGTTATATATATGGGATACTTTGTTATATGATGTGACATGTATACTGTAATGTATACTGTAATGTAAAACTATGTATTTACCATTT
Organism: Anomaloglossus baeobatrachus; assembly: GCF_048569485.1. Lineage (NCBI taxonomy): Eukaryota > Metazoa > Chordata > Amphibia > Anura > Aromobatidae > Anomaloglossus > Anomaloglossus baeobatrachus. The sequence goes on from NC_134354.1 coordinate 451,814,862, forward strand.
ACTCTCCAGTGCCGCCCCGGTGGTCTCAGTGCGAGTGCACTGACTCCGGTACTTGTCCTCGCGTGACTGCCGCTGTCTGTACGTCTCGCGCATGCGCGGGAGCCATGGTGACGTGTCCACGCTCCCGCGCATGCGCGACTGTGACGTGATGGCCGATGTCTCACGGGATTTGGCCGGTGCGTCAACACGGGCGCCATTTCCGGGACTCCCGATAGGCCTGGAGCATGGTACACTTATATTTAAACCTGGTACACTGGGGACGCATTTAGGAATCCTTCCCCTGATGAAGATTTTGGTTACTACAAAAACATATCTAAACGTACGTAGGGCGTTTTCCTGGGGTTTCCTGCTGTGACCGGCCATGAATATTGTTTTCTTCATACGGGTGCTGTGCACTAATACTCTACACTGTATGTACTATGCTTAAATCCTTGGTGTCATAGGCTTCTGTCTAAGTATAATGTGATTACTTGACTGAGATTGATTTGCACTTAATAGCCCATTGACACTGGGTTATTGGATATGTTATTGCCAATGTCCAGTCCAGATATATTTTAAGTGCTTTTAAGATGTCCACTTTATGTCTTTAATAAAATCTGTCACTTTTTTGCACTTTAAAAACTCTCATTCTCTTGCTTTATTATGCTATTGAGTTTGTGCTATAAGTGGGGAGTTGGTGGTGCCCATACCCACTATCACCAGGTTACGGTGTTACGGAGCATAGTATTTACTTATGTTCTTCTGTTTATTACAGATAGCTCCTCTCCAAGGATGAAGTTGGCGCACGTGTGAAACAGAGGACTCGCGCACCAATATCATATGCGAAGAATAAGCGCCAGGGAAACAAGCTACAGGTAACTAATTTGTCTGCTCGGGTGCTCACCGATGCTCAGGTGGAGGTTCTGTCGCGTGGTCTTACGTTCTCTCCCTCTAACTCTTTTCACGGCCTTGAAGGATATTAACCTCTTTTCCCGCAAACTAATCCTGAAAAAAACTTTTTTACAAGCGCAATGCGACGACGGACAACCAGGTGGAGAGAGAGGCTATCCAGAATTTGGAGGATTTGCTCCAGGAGCAGGATACACCATCTACAGGTATGTTCCCTAACTCACTTATGCCTAAATCAACAAAATTCCCCCCCTTATCTTTAAGTCTTGCGGTAGACATCTTTACCAAGATGGTCAGTGATGATTTTAAACACATTTCAACCAGACGCAGACGTGACAACTTAACTCATAGACAGAGATCAGCTCTGGTTGAACTGGAGAACTTCAAGGATATTGTGATTAAACCCGCGGACAAGGGGGGGAATATTGTTATATTGTCCATTGACAAATACGAACGGGAAGTATTAAGACAACTGAGGGACAAGGTGACATAAGAAACTTCCCCACAGCCCCTTGGTTGCATTCTCTTGTGAACTCACCGCCATTTTAAAAAGGGCTCTCGAGAAGGGTCTTATCGACAAAAAAATGTTTGATGGGTTATGTAGGAAAAATCCCAAAGTACCCACATTTTATATATTACCCAAAATCCACAAAGATGCCGTGAATCCGCCCGGACGTCCAATTGTGTCCGGCATAAGAGGCCTGTGTGAGGCAGTGTGCAAATTCATAGACCATCAATTGAAACCTCTAGTAGAAACACTGCCCTCCTATGTCCGTGACACCACGGAGGTGCTGCGGCGGATTGACGGCATCTTTGTGGAGGATGATATGATCCTGGTAACAGCAGACATCGAGAGCCTATACACCTACATTTCCCACGAAGACGGGATTCGGGCGGTCCAATTCTTCCTCGAGGTGTCTGGTTTTGATGGCGAGTTGGGCGAACTGGTTGTCGAGCTGCTCCGCTTTACCCTGTCGCACAACTTCTTCGTCTTCAAAGATATCTTCTACCTGCAGCAGCGTGGCACTGCCGTGGGCGTGGCCTGTGCGCCCTCGTACGCCAGCCTCTTCCTGGGTTACTGGGAGAGGCTGTTTTTTGGTGATGGGGGCTCCGAGCTTTGCGCCCATGTGCAGTGCTGGTTAGCTATATAGATGACGTGTTCTTTGTGTGGCAGGGTCCCTTTGAGCGGCTCGACCAGTTTATGAGGCATTTAAATACCAACAGTCTGAATATTAAACTTACCTATAAGAGCAGTAGATGCAGGATCAATTTCCTGGACATATTGATTACTGTAGATGACAGGGGATCGGTCCAAACGGACGTCTTCCGTAAGGAGACATCTGTGAATGCACTACTGCATGCCTCATCCGCCCATAACCCTTCAACAATTCGCGCCATCCCAGCCGTACAATACTTGAGGATGAAACGGATATGCTCATCCAATATAACCTTTGAGGCACAGTCAGCAGATCTTAGGGACCGTTTCCGCAATAGAGGGTACAGTGGCAGGAGCATTAAGGCAGTTTACAATCTAGCCAAAGAGATCCCATGGTTACAACTGCTAACAAGTGCCCCCAAAAAACAGGACAAACAAGAATGTGCGGTGAGGTTCATTGGAACCTACAATCAGGAGTGGGAAACAATGCAGCGGATTATGACAAAACATTGACCGGTAGTGTTGACGGACCCAGTACTAGCAGAAGTATTAACTCCTAATCCATTGATGACCTCGAGGAGGGCCAGAAATCTTAAAGATATTTTGGTTCAAAGCCATTACATCCCTCCAAGGACCAATCCGTTTGGTTCTCGGGGCCCTTTACAGGGTTGTTATCCCTGCGGTCTCTGCCTGGCATGCAGCAAATGTCGTTCGCAGTACGAACTTTCATTCATCTGACAGAATAAGAGATTTTCTAATTAGACGATACATCACATGTAGTACCACACATGTGGTGTATTTTGCTACATGTCCGTGCCCCCTGACCTACGTGGGCCTCACTTCACGGGAGTTCCGCATGTGGGTCAGGGAGCACGTGTGGGACATTGCTGCTGCCAGGTCAGAGACTGACCCCACATTGCTTAAAACACTGCCCAGGCACTTTAGATCTCACCACTCCTGTGACCCCTCGAAATTAAAGATCAGGGGCATTGATGCCATAGAGGGTGGGATCAGGGGTGGTGACCTCAAAAAGCCCCTGGCGCAGTGCGAGACAAAATGGATTGTGACCTTGGACAGTCTGGTCCCCCGAGGTCTCAATGAATCCGTTAGCTATTACCCATTTTTGTGATATTCCCTCTTTGGTAGCACACTTGGGACTGTGGAGTAAAAAATCTTTTTTAAAAAAACTCTCTTATAATGATTTGCATTATAATGTATGTTAGACATTGGAGATAGATATATTAATAGCTTTAAATGTCCTTGGGTCTCTTGATTTTCATGGTGCCATCTTACTCCTCTCGCCTACATCTTTTATGCTTTTATTCATTTTAGAATACCTGCATGCCCCCAGTCTAATACCAGGTTTTGTATTCACAGGCTAATAAAATAATGCACATCTATATGACGGTCTGATGAGTGACATAAGGAGGAATAAAGACACAAGGCTATACTGATATAATATGGGAAAGAATGCAGTTTCCTCCGTTATATATATGGGATACTTTGTTATATGATGTGACATGTATACTGTAATGTAAAACTATGTATTTACCATTTACTCTCCAGTGCCGCCCGGTGGTCTCAGTGCGAGCGCACTGACTCCGGTACTTGTCCTCGCCTGACTGCCGCTGTCTGTACATCTCGCGCATGCGCGGGAGCCATGGCGACGCGTCCACCCTCACGCGCATGCGTGACTGTGACGGCCGATGTCTCGCGGGATTTGGCCGGTGCATCATCGTGGGCGCCATTTCTGGGGCTCCCGATAGGCCTGGAGCATGGCACACTTATATTTAAACCTGGTACACTGGGGACGCATTTAGGAATCCTTCCCCTGATAAAGATTTTGGTTACTACAAAAACATATCTAAACATACGTAGGGCGTTTTCCTGGGGTTTCCTGCTGTGACCGGCCATGGATATTGTTTTCTTCATACGGGTGCTGTGCACTAATACTCTACACTGTATGTACTATGCTTAAATCCTTGGTGTCATGGGCTTCTGTCTAAGTATAATGTGATTACTTGACTGAGATTGATTTGCACTTAATAGCCCATTGACACTGGGTTATTGGATATGTTATTGCCAATGTCCGGTCCAGATATATTTTAAGTGCTTTTAAGATGTCCACTTTATGTCTTTTATAAAATCTGTCACTTTTTGCACTTTAAAAACTCTCATTCTCTTGCTTTATTACACACAAATCCTTGTTGCCTCCCTCCAGGGGCTGATGTCCACACCAGGTGTGGTGGAGCCAGGCGGTTGGCCCCAACCACTGAGGAGTTCACAGTCCTAGAGGCGGGAAAGGAAGTCAGTTAAGCTCGGGCAGAGCTAGAGAACAGTTAAGGAGAGTGAAAGTGAAGGAGCAAGAAGTGGTTGTTGAGGAGAAAGAGCAGACTGACCGTGTCCGGGTACGTGGCCCAGGCACCAAGAGCAAGGTTGGCAAACGGTGGTGGCCGTCTGCAGGAGAGGCCGATCGACGCGGAACCGTAGGACCGGGGACTGGCGGTGGCCCTCCGGTACTGAACCGGGGAGCGAAGAGAAGCCAGCACAAACCAGCAGGGCCTACGGACCCAGACCAGGCTTGGAGTCACCGTTAAACTGGTCAAATCCGTTAGCGACAGGAACCTCCGGGGTTTCCTAGCAGCAAAGACCCGATAGAAGGCAATCGTCCAAGCCGAGAAAGGGAAATACAGCTACCGCCACAGCTAGAATTCCCAGGGCCAGACCCTGCGGGCAAAAGGGGCTCCTCCGCCACACATCCAAGCTGGAGAGCGGGTTACCGGTGGGAAGCCATTGGGACCGAAGACACACAACAGGTGCAGGGAAAGGCAGCCACCACCACCCGTCCGGGAGTAACCACCGCAGCCATTTGTTTTACCGGAGACTCTGTATTCATCATTGGCTGAGTGAGTACCACCGCACTGCCCCCGCGACCCTGCACCTCACCAACCCTGCCTCCCCCAACACCTCACCGGGCCACGGGACCACCAAATCCCCCTACCCTCGGAGGGGAGAGAAACATCTCGGCTGCTCCGTCATCGCTCCCGGGATCCCCGTCCAGAGCAGTGGTGGTGTCCCAACCGCACCACAAACCGTGGGTGGTGTCACGGACCATACCCTCCAACCCCAAACCACCCCTTTCACTCACGGGCGAGGAGCGCGGCTCGAGTCCCCGGATCCGGCCCACCGCTCGAGCCACCGAGCAGCGGCGAGCAAGCAGCAGCCCAGAGCTGGACCCGAGCGCGGTGAGCGTAGAGGCCCCTCCTCCCCGCCTGCGACAGCTTGGCATCACGAACAGGATCTTACAGTTCTACCGGCTGGTAGAAGTGCGCTTTGTGTCCCGCCGGAGGTGTCCGGCCGAAAAATTTCAGAAGCCGCCATCTTGGGCGCGAAGATTGTCCCGCTCGAGCATTACCTCGAGCAGTGGAGGCGCGAAAGCCGAAACTCCGCCCCTGTAGAGGAGGTGCCAGAAAAAGACTAAGGGGGACGCGGATGGAGAGATATCGGCGTCCTCGTATTGGAGCACCGGAGCGTCTAAGTTCTGGGGGAACCGAGGCGGAGTAGCCTTTGAAGATTGCAGTTCGGGTGAGCTCCCTGCCGAGACCGCTGCTTTGCTGGAGCGGGAGCTGGGCCGGTTCTGCTTGAAGGTGAGGGCGCAGAGCTTGCAGCAGCTGCTGGATTGGAAAGCGGAGATACGTAGAATGGTTGCCGTGGTGTGGGCCCACGAGAAAGGGGCCGCTGCAGCCATAGCGCATCACAATCAAGCCACCTAAGCTCCTGAACCAGCCTTGATTGCGTGGGAGCCGGGGGCCAGCACCGCAGCAGGAGGCCCAGAGAGAGTGCAGCTGATGGAAGAGGAAATTCCGAGCACGCTGCCCCCGCCACCGTTCCCAGCGGCGATCAGCGGTTCCGGGCTGCACTGCCTATGGAAGGAGAACCCGATGTACCGCCCGGTCCCTGAGTGGGCTCACCCCCTGCGGAGGTAGCCGCCCCAAAGTCAGCGGTCCCTCCGCTGCCAGTAGTCCCCATTGGGACCATCAGCACCGTTATGTAAGTAAATGAAAAGAAATCAACCGAAGATGTTACCTGATTGTCAACCGTGATTGAACCGGTCGTTGCCAGCAACTAGTCCCCGTAGGGACCTTTTGCAACCGTGCGTAAGGAACTGCTTACGGACAAGCCCGAGAACTTGCAGGGCAACCACAAACTTGTGGAATGTAAATAAATGTTGGCTTAATTCCGTGACCGCCTCCGGAGAGGCTGATTTGGAGGATGGGCCTGGAGGAAAGAGATGGCCCAGGCCTGCCACTACCGTAACCGGTGGCGATCCTCCGGGGGTCAGGGGTTCCCCATGGACGTGGATCCCCTGAAGTGACCGTAGGGTATGAAATACCGTACCCGTACCCACTCGGGCAGCTTGGTTCTGGACTGGGGTCAAGGGGTGCGGCCCACTTCTTAGGGCAGCATCAGGGCCAGGTTGTTTGGATGGGAGAGAGCGGAAGCCTTATGTTTTAATAAAAATGACTACCGTTAACAACGTTTCAGTACCGTGCCTCCCGTAAGGGAAGATGGATAAAAATGCTTAAGTTTGAATGTTTACATGTTTTCTACTTTTTCTACAGTTAACAAAAATAAAACCGGTGATGGACGGGCAGCCCGCGGACGGTCTGCATTTAACTAAGGGGGAATGTGGCGCCCTGGACAAGCCAGGTTGTCACAGGTACTGCAACAACACACCCCACACCCTGAGATAGGTACATCAGTCACACAAATCCTTGTTGCCTCCCTCCAGGGGCTGATGTCCACACCAGGTGGGGTGGAGCCAGGCGGTTGGCCCCACCCACTGAGGAGTTCAAAGTCCTGGAGGCGGGAAAGGAAGTCAGTTAAGCTCGGGCAGAGCTAGAAAACAGTTAAGGAGAGTGAAAGTGAAGGAGCAAGAAGTGGTAGTTGAGGAGAAAGAGCAGACTGACCATGCCCGGGTACGTGGCCTGGGCACCAAGAGCAAGGTTGACACACAACAGGTGCAGGGAAAGGCAGCCACCACCACCCGTCCGGGAGTAACCACCACAGCCGGCTGCGGAACCCGTCCATCCAGCCGTTTGTTTTACCGGAGACTCTGTATTCATCATTAGCTGAGTGAGTACCACCGTGCCGTCAAGCACCACGCTGCCCCCGCGACTCTGCACCTTGCCAACCCTGCCTCCCGACACCTCACCGGGCCCCAGGACCACCAAATCCCCCTACCCACGGAGGGGAGAGAAACATCTCGGCTGCTCCCTGTCATCGCTCCCGGGATCCCCGTCCAGAGCAGCGGTGGTGTCCTAACCTCACCACAAACCGTGGGTGGTGTCACGGACCATACCCTCCAACCCCAAACCACCCCTTTCACTCACGGGCGAGGAGCGCCGCTCAAGTCCCCGGATCCGGCCCACCGCTCGAGCCACCGAGCAGCGGCGAGCAAGCAGCAGCCCAGAGCCGGACCCGAGCGCGGTGAGCGCAGCGGCCCCCCTCCCCGCCCGCGACACCCGCATGTAATGAAAATCCATTGGCCCCCACCATCCCAGTGCAGGTGGCCAAATAAATGGTTAATGTGCAGCAATCAGAGCAAGCTTAGGTCACTGCTGTCACATCAACATGTGTTTTGCGGTCAGTATCTCCATGGTATTATGAGCCCACTCCAGACACATTGGCCCCTACAAGTGACATGTCATATGTCGCTAAGAAGGTAGTGTAACTAAACTTTTATTTGTGTGCCATACGTGGAGTGCAGATCTCCTAACTATATATGAAAAGGAAAGAGTCTTCATAGTGTGTCTCTTTGTATACAGCAGACATAGTGGTCGGAATACAGGAGATGGGACTGCACTGCACTCTCACTGGACTGCAGTATGTTCTTCTCTATACTGTACGAGTTTAAGAGCCAACACTCTACAGGTATATTAGTTAACAGAGCCACAGGCTTCCCTGCCTACCTTCAACCACTTAGGGACCCTCACTACTGCACACCACTCTAACTATGACTGTAGTAAGGCCGGTTTCACATCTCCGGTATTTTGCTGGAAACTGGATCTAGGCACACATATACGTCACTTGTCCAAAAACCATTAACCTCATACTTAGGTTTTACACCAGCAATAATTTCCAACCACCAAAAAACACAACGGGAGGTGTTTTAACCTAAAACAATCAACTTTATTATTTCTCATAAAATTATTAACAATCAAATGATCAAGCAGAGATCTCAATTTCATCATCACACTAGACGTGGCAACATACCCATATTGCCTCAGTGAATCTCCATAATGCCGAGAATGCACAATTATTCCTCCAATACTCAAGATATTTTATATATAGAAACTTCAATATAAGATTTCAGCCCTATATAATGGATGTACTGGTATAATTGGGGTTTAGATCCAAAGGATCACACTGTTGTTTCTTAGGAACACTGGTTTACAGAATTTTCTGCCTGGGCTCAATTAACAATCCCATATTCATATATCATATATCCCAGTGAAACATACATAATGCCATGACAATTCAGCCGACCAACAGAGCCACAGTGTAATCACTGAACCCAGACTCCCCCCTCCCCCATTTGTACAAGTCACTCCAGCAATGGATAGATACACTGACCTGGCAATTGATAGTGAATGGTGTGCCCGTCCTCTGTCCCGACGCGCGTTTCCCACTTCTTCAGGGGACGTGTGTATGTGTTTTTTGAAAAGAGCGCCTTCTTATGTGGTAGAAACCGGAACCTCAATCATATCCGTGTAGTGACGTATGCCCGGCACCGCCCCCTCAGTGACGCGGCACCCGGGACTCATTCCCCCTGTGTGCAGTCGCATATGCCCGGACCGCCCTCACAGTGACGCGGTGACCGGAACTCCCTCCCATGTGTCAAGTGACGTTTGTCCGGCCCGCCCCCATCGTGACGCGGCACCCGGATCACCTTCCTATGTAAGTGCTGACGTATGTTCAGTTCATCCCCATTGATGACGCGGACCCGTCCATCACCCCGGGTATATCACGGCCCCTTCCACACCCCGGTGGTTGGAGCGCACGCTGCGTGTCATTTTTATAGGATACAAGGCTCTCCTTATTAGCAATCCGAGAATCAATTAAAACCGACGATCCCTGCTTGAGGTCTGATTGAAGCCATCAAGATCCATATGGTTACCCCTCTGGATGAATTGAGGAATAAACAACGATATCTACAGTTCACATGCTGTGATGAAATGGATTGCTACTTCTATCAAGAAATTTCTGATGATAGTATAACATGGACTTTAACTCTTGATTTAAGGATTGGTGGGATGGATCAGGGGTTTAATTAAATTATATGAATGAGCAACTATGTAATGAGCAACTATGTATAGGAACTGTAGATATTGGGAACCATTATGGCTCCCTTTTTTTTCTCTTAAGTGTTCTTTTCTTCCCCTCCTCTCCACACCTGGTTGGTAGGTTTTGGGATATTCAGCCTCCAATATGTCACAGTGGGTTGTGATGAAATGAGAGCAGAATTTAACATTAGAGGATATGGCAGTTACTGCCAGGGGAGGCTTCCTTGGGAACATATAGGCGTATAGACCAGGCCTCACTATATATATACATTCCCCAGTACGCGGTCTGGTCTGTCTATTCCGGGTGCTCACTCCACATCTGCGGTAACCTTGCAGCGCCTGCTGTTTGTCTGGTTGCCGTGGTAGCAATACCTAGGCCGCTGACACGCAGCATGCGCTCCAACCACCGGGGTGTGGAAGGGGCCGTGATATACCCGGGGTGATGGACGGGTCCGCGTCATCAATGGGGATGAACTGAACATACGTCAGCACTTACATAGGAAGGTGACCGGGTGCCGCGTCACGATGGGGGCGGGCCGGACAAACGTCATTTGACACATGGGAGGGAGTTCCGGTCACCGCGTCACTGTGAGGGCGGTCCGGGCATATGCGACTGCACACAGGGGGAATGAGTCCCGGGTGCCGCGTCACTGAGGGGGCGGTGCCGGGCATACGTCACTACACGGATATGATTGAGGTTCCGGTTTCTACCACATAAGAAGGCGCTCTTTTCAAAAAACACATACACACGTCCCCTGAAGAAGTGGGAAACGCGCGTCGAGACAGAGGACGGGCACACCATTCACTATCAATTGCCAGGTCAGTGTATCTATCCATTGCTGGAGTGACTTGTACAAATGGGGGAGGGGGGAGTCTGGGTTCAGTGATTACACTGTGGCTCTGTTGGTCGGCTGAATTGTCATGGCATTATGTATATTTCACTGGGATATATGATATATGAATATGGGATTGTTAATTGAGCCCAGGCAGAAAATTCTGTAAACCAGTGTTCCTAAGAAACAACAGTGTGATCCTTTGGATCTAAACCCCAATTATACCAGTACATCCATTATATAGGGCTGAAATCTTATATTGAAGTTTCTATATATAAAAGATCTTGAGTATTGGAGGAATAATTGTGCATTCTCGGCATTATGGAGATTCACTGAGGCAATATGGGTATGTTGCCACGTCTAGTGTGATGATGAAATTGAGATCTCTGCTTGATCATTTGATTGTTAATAATTTTATGAGAAATAATAAAGTTGATTGTTTTAGGTTAAAACACCTCCCGTTGTGTTTTTTGGTGGTTGGAAATCTAGGCACACATGCAGTACAGTTACATTAATTTACAGTGGAAGCATGACACCATGCGGACACATGTGGTTGTGTATGAAGCACATAACCGCATGGTGTCGCGCTTCAACTGTAAATGAATGTAACTGTACTGCATGTGTGCCTAGATCCAGCTTCCGGCAAAATACCAAAGATGTGAAACCGGCCTAATACAGCCACAGCCAGAACTGGAGGTCCAGGAGTTGCAAGAAGGCAATGACCAGAGAAATTAGTAACCCTCCAGCTGACATGGCAATCTATGACCCCGCTGCATACGCTTGAATCCAACATAGAATGTACTATTATGTCCCACGTCAGGAAGGGGTTAAAAGATAATTACAATTTTATGACATCATGGGGCCTAGTAAGCGCAAGAGGCGCCAAAAATGATAGGCTGACGCATGAGTCGCAGAGGAGGAGACTGGAACTTTTTGCTCAATTCTAGTTAAAGAATATCAATTTTCTTTGGAAAATGTTTAGTTTTAAAAGACCCTTATGGTTAATATTATGGTCTTTTTTACTTTTTATTGGTTGAACTTACAGTCTAGTTGAATATAAATTAATACAACCCATTATTGGTGTAAGAGCAGACCTAAACTGTTATATTTCCAAGGTGTTAATAATATCATTAATCTTTATGCTAATGGAAAAAGTGTGTCTATTTCCAACATAGCAGATTGAAAAAGGATTTAAAAATCCTTAGAACGTAATATATCTACTACTAAACTATCATGCTAACCAACTTAAAGGGAATCTGTGACAAGGATTTGCTCCCCCATCTGAGAGCAGTGTAATGTAGAGACAGAGACCCCGATTCCAGTGATGTGTCACTTACTGAGCTACTTGTTGCAGTTTGATAAAATCACTGTTTTCTTTGCTGAAGATCTAGCAGAGCTCTATTTAACCCCATTCACAGCACTGATTTGCAGCTTTCTGTGTATGCTGTGCACAGGCAGAAATCTGTAAATAGTTGGTGGGGTCAGTGTTATACAGAGCTCATGAACATGGAGGACTAAATGGCAGCAAGTGTTCTAGTCATCCAGTGATAATATTTTGCTGATAAAACAGTGATTCTATCAAGTCTACAGCAAGCAGCCCGGTATGTAACACATCGCTGGGATCAGGTTCTCAGTCTCTACATCGTGCTGTTCTCAGATTAAGTGGCAAAAACCTAGTGATAGATTCCCTTTAAACATGCCTCATTCGTTAATGCAAACGTTCATTTCAAATGTCAAATGTAATTAACATGAAATGCAATTTTTTTTTACAGCAAATCTATTTAATTACAACTTTCAAAAATGTTAAATAAACACATAAAATTGTAAATGTATGTATCTATGACAGTGAACGCCAACGTCATAACTTATTAAAATATAAATGAGTCGATTAACCTTTCTTGACATGCTAAATGGCAATTTCGGATTTGCCAAGTTTTCCTTCAAGGAAACAATAGACTACTTATACATACAATTATACATACAGAAAAAAAAACATAAGGCATGAGAAAACCCTAATTTAATTGTTAATATTATCCCCATAAACACAAGTAATTCTTGTATGTCTTTATTGTCTTTGCCTTTCTTGATAATAAACAAAAAACAGATACGGAAACAATTTTGTGCCTTTTTTATGCCTATTTAGCCCTAAGGTGAAGCCTTGATTCCTTTTGATCTTTGCAATGTCACGTTTGTAAACTTTCTAAGGTAATAGATGTAAATAAATAATGTTTGCTCATGAAATCACCCACCAGAAAAGCTCCAGAAAGGATCAGTCGTGTTATGCTTTGAAGTTGAAAAATCAAAGCTCTGCACAGCAAACTCAATTGAATTAAATAGTATAAAGCATAGTATGCAGCATAGGTTAATGGGTATCTGTGTAGTGGTATAGTATCTAAGTAATTTGGACATGAATGGTGCAATTAGTATTTAGTTCTATATATTTTGGCAAAATGCTAAAAAGTTAAAAATTGGTAAACACATTATCCAAAAGAGATTCCTCTTTCAAAGATTAGGCAATGTGGACTCTTTCTACTAAGAATAATGTAAAGAATGTACAGTATCACCGATTGTTTTTTATGGACGATAAGACAAGCACGAACGTAAAATTTAGCCCAGGTTTATACAATAGAAAATAGGGAAGAAATATTTCAGACAGTACAAAATTTTATTTCTCTGGTAGTATAATCTTTTTTTAGAAGTGTTCTAGAGGCAATTAATATTTAACCCCCTTCTCAATATCCATTATACATGTACAACTCTGCTCACAAAGCGATTTCTGCCAAGCGCTATACTTGCACGGCATAGCATCATAATGTTTTATTGCATGGTCACCAAGAACAGATGAATGCTACCCCTCTACTCAACCCTAAGAAAGGGGGGACTTTGGGATCCCCACTTATCCGCAGTTACTGTTCATTAAAAATGTGAAGTCAGTCAGTACTGACCAATCGGAGTTAAAGGGGTTATTGTAAAATAATGATCACCACTTTCATATTTGACTCAGAAATAGCATGTAAAGTGGCTGTTTGCAATTGTCTGTCCAGCATTGCTCTCATCAGTATTGCATATCACAGATCAAAGTCTGTTTTAGGCCTCCTTCAGACTTCAGTGTTTTTCATGTATCCCAAAAATAGTATCGGCAGTTGAGTGGCTACCAGGATGGGGGAAGTCGGGAGAGGGTATATTTCTCCCAGGCCCTGCGCTCTCAGAGGCCCACCTAAACCTATGTTACTTTCAACTGTATTGGCAAGCACAGCACCCTGATAAAGCTAAATTCTGCGGAAGAGCAGGGAGACTATGTCCTTGCACTGCTATTCTGTTGTGGTAGGGTTAACTTTCTCAGCTCTGCTGCATTGCTAAATCTAAAAGCTCTTATTATGTCACAACTGCTGCACCCAGTAATATAAGTGATATCTAGTTGAATTCAGAGTCTCCTTGCCTACATTATGCTGTTTTCAGTTGAAGTAGCAAAAATTTGCTGACATTCTCTTTTAAGGGCACTGTGATACCAATGTAATATGACTGAAAGAATGAGTGTGATTAGATAGGAATCATAATCAAAAGATAGTGATCTCAGATATTATTTGATCCAATAAATAATTCAGCATCAGAGAGAGATGTCCTCTGGTTAAACTTATTTCACTATTACCAAAGAATATGTGTTAAACAGATCTTAAGCAAAACCACGATAATGAGGAAGTAACGTTTACAGTTCCATAGTCAGGAAATTCGTGGTTATTTGACAACAGGTGCAAGGAAGTTGGCCTGTAAAATTTACGGCTCATTGCAATATCTCCAGGAAAACTGAGGTCAACTGGCAGAATGTACAGGAAATGTGCAGGAAGCTGCTGGTGCCCACAGCAGTTTGTGGTCAAGTTACATGAACATGACTCAGCTGTCACATGTTGGTCACTAATTCACCACTCAGTGCACACAATGTACAAGTTTTCCTATAAAAATACACTGGACTCGCTTAATGATTAGGGACATTTTCCAGGACTCTCAAATGGACGCACTGTTTCTGTGATACAAATGCCATGTTGTTTCCTTATCATTAAATCGAGTCCCTCCGATGACAAAGATTGCTACAACAAACGGTAATGTTGATGCATATTTCTGTTATTGTATAAGATTCTATGACTATAGTTCTAATGCCAATGTACCATTTAATTATTCATGTGCTATTAAAATAAATAGTATATTGCTATAATCTTAGTATTCGTGCCTGATTAGGATATCAGTGAGCGCTTTGTGAGTACGGGCTTTCAGCCCCTTTTTAGGAGAATTTAGTAAGACAGGCACCTATCACATTCAAAATGCAATCTACAGATTGTAACAGGATAAGGGAGAAAGTGGTTGGTGGTATGCACATTTTCCTGAGGTGCCTGTCTTATGTTGTGTAAATACACTAGCAAGTCAGTTTGGTATTTTGAAACTGTAAAGGACAACACTGTATGAAGAAGAGCACTGAAGGAAACAACTGTTCTGGGGATAAGAGGGACAAAAGTTGTCATTGCTCTCTCACCCAAACATTTACCCTGCCTTCCAAAAACTCACTCTGTGACCAAGTAGTCTGTTTTCTCTGCCTATTTCCACATTTCTTTAGTCTTGATTGTCAGGAGAATGTAGAGTAATTTCTAACACCAGCTTTGCCCTTGTGAAGTTGTCAGCCTCTTTACATCCTCAGATTTATCCACTGACCAAACAGTCATTTTCTTCATTCTTGCCTTTCTTTAAAGATAATCTGTCAGAAGGTTTTTGCTATGTAATCGGAATACAGCATGCTGTAGGGGGTTAAAATACAGAATTTAATGATGTGTCACATGTCAAGCTCCTGTGCTGTTTACTTAAACTTAGTGTTCCATAACTAGGACATTATCCTTGCTGTGACAAGCTGGCTTGCGCCATGTTATTCAACTTTGCTCCGTCTTGTGATTAGCAGCTCAGTGTCTATAGAAATGTACATACAGAGCCTGGTGTGAGTGGGGGATGGCTTTTCAGTTCTGCTTCATGGCTAAACTTAAAAACTCTGATCGCTTCAGAACTGCTGCACCGAGTAATCTAAGGGATACATTGTTGGATTCAGAGTCTCTTTTCCTACATCATGCTGCTCTCAGATGAGGCAGCAAAAAACAGCTGGTAGATTAATTTTGAGTAGAACTAGGTTGAGGGATGTAGTTTAAATGGGAACTGAGCAATCTGTTTGCCTGGCAAACCAATCCAGGAGAAAGTAGGCTGAAAGTGGGACCTGTAAACATGTTTATTACAGTGACAGGTTGTTTATCAGCAGGTATGGGCAGGAAAGCAGCAGCTAGTGCACTCCATGCTTGACCAAGAGGATTTTGGTGTAGGAAGTAAGTGCTGCATTGTTCAAATAACTGGCTAGCTCCACCCCCCATCTTGCTTTGCTTGAGCACTTTTGGGCCCTTCGTAATTTTTTAGAGATTTATCAAACAATAGTATAATTTTTGAAAGTATGGAAAAATAACAAATGGAGAATTTGAAGAATTTTTCTTACTAAAAAGTGTATGTAACTACCAAAAAAACAGAATATACTGTACTTTTCAGAATTAAAGTATTGATACATATGAGTTAATTTTTTATTTTCTTATTGTAAATTTTTCTATTTTCTTTACATGGTTCTAATCAGAAAAATTACACTTTAAATGAGACTTTTGCTTGCAAAATGCAACAGTTCTTGAGTGGATTCCTCTAGGCTGGAACAAAATTGATATTATGTCTGAGAAACTTTCTGTATATGAAGAAGGGACAATTGCTTAAATGTCAGCAATCTTGATTACCAGCAAGATATCTGGGAGAATATAGAATTAATACATATCTAAAATGTCTGTATATAGAGCTGATTGCCTGAGGGTCATCACATTCCAAACAAATTGCAATAAAGTGGGGTATGCATATTATATGCGCTATCTGCCTTGCCATTATGATTTGACAATAATAGATGTGTAAAAAGGCCATCCATCACTGTGGTAAACACTGGGCGAAATGATATAAAATACTGCAAATTGTGTTTTGTTTTTTAATAATGTATTCATATTGTGTTATTTGGAGCAGGAGGCCATTCCATAGCAAATGTCAAGCTAGCACCAAGGACGGTGGCTCTATTCATACGGGAGCAATGCCATAAAATCATTTTGCAAATAATACAGAATTACAGAATAAAAGTGAAGATTTAAATACAAAGATTCAGTATATTTAAAGTAAGTTAAGATTTTTTTTTTTTTGAACATTTGATAATTTAATACACAATTTATCACACTTCAGAGCTGAAATCCCCAAATAATCTTTACTAGCTCAAAATGTGTAGTTTGCATTTATCATTTGTATACTGGGAGGTTTTGTCTTTAAAACTGGCTCTGTACCTAATGGGACCCTAGTTGTACCCAAATAATCACAAAATTGTTGAAGATATCTTTATATTTCCTGGGGGGACACCAAAATAAGGGTCTCAACTGTCATGATCCCCTCTAAATCGTAAGAATTTGAGAATGAGTGTTGTTGCTTCATTAACAGCTAATGGGGCTGCAAGAGCCAGACATCCAAAGAAACCTAAAAAGTATATTTTGCAACTGATATGTTAAACTGGTAATACAAAAATCACTAATGAATGTTGAAAAAAATCCATCTAGCAATGTTAAAAGGGTGGTTCACCCATATTTTTATTGTCTAGTTCGATAATATATTGAGAAACAATGTTTCTCTCAAATACCTTGTGTTGGCAATAGTGCCTGTGAGAGGCGCTATTGCAGACCGCTGATCCCCGCTCTGGTGACGTCACGTCAAGTTCCTTACACGTCACATCCCTGCAGCCGGCTGCAGTCTTCCTGACTCACTAAGCTGTGGGGGAGTGTTTCACCGCTTGTCACAGCACAGCGCGTCTCCTGCTTGCAGCGTTCTGCTGTGAGGGAGCAGGGAGCAGATGGGCTGTGACGAGCGGTGAAACACCGCTCATAGCTTAGTGAGTCAGAAAGACTGCAGCCGGCCGCAGGGCTGTGACGAGTTAGAAACTTGACGTGACGTCACCGGAGCGGGGAACAGCGGTCTGCAATAGCGCCTCTCACAGGTAGTATTGCCAACACAAGGTATTTGAGAAAAACATTGTTTCTCAATATAATATCGAACTAGACAATAAATAAATATGGCTGCACCACCCCTTTAATTCTTAAAATGGATAAACAAACCCACAATAGCTTCTGCCAAGTGCCAGTGGTCAAGTTAAGCAAAAAAAAAAATGTTATAAGTCCAAATATAGCCCAATTAAAATCTTCATTTTGCCTGCAGTTTCCAAGCCTAGTCTCCTTCCATCCCCCTATGAGGGAATGAAGGGGTTAATTTAATTATTCTGTTGTAGCCACTAAAACTTCTTGCATTTCTATGCTCCCTAGGTCTCCTGGATTAATAACTATTCCATATGTATACTGCCATAGGTTGTTTACAAAAATGAGCAAACAAAAAAAAATAAAAAGTATGTGTTCACGATTAGAGTTAGCAGTGTTCTTTGATTTAACTACAGCAGAATAGTTTTGATATAACTGACTGATAAACATCCCTAGTTTCTGGATAAACAAAAGCCCAAAATATGGAGTGAGGTTGAGGCAGAGTATCACATCTTCATTTAAATACGGTAGCTAATGCATGTCGACCACATGAAATGTGTGTCAGGGGCACGAATGTCCAATGTGCCCCTAATAATACTGTATACCCCCAATCTCATTAAAAAGTCATCATATTGATTCACCAGAATACTAGATATTAGAATGGAATATTTACCTTACAACATGGCCCCATTTTGTAAGAGACAACACTTTATCCATCTAACCCACCATCCCTGAGATACGTTTTTGGAAATTTTCCTTACCTATACCAAAATGATGTAACTGTATTCATAACGATCATGCAGGCACAGGAGCTTTCTTTCACAATTACCACCAGCAGGTAGGCGAAACTTGTAGCTGTGCTCAGACTGACACAGCCAGGGACTGTCCCTGCACCGCCCCAGGCTGATTAACTCCGTAAATGCCATGATCAATAGAGATCGCAGCATTTAGGAGGCTGGGAGAGGGAGTGCGCTCCCTCCCTCCCGATCAGGACCCATGGGACGTGATCATGGGAGAACGAATCATTGCCATGGCAGAAAACCCAAGCTCAAATGACAATACCCCAGAGGTTTCAGCAGAGTGAGACACACTCATGACAGGATGAGAGCACACCCACAGGATCAAGGATTCAGTGCTGTCAATCAACATAAGGAGATGTGTGCCAAAGTGTTTGAGGTGACAAAATGGTGCACTTTCCCCTTTTCCATACTAAAAGTGCACCAAAACAACTTAATTTGTTTAAGACTTAAAACACGTTTTTAAAAACTAAGCAATTGAAAATTGTGTTACAGTACCCCCCTTTTACGCCCCCTTTTCCAGGAACCTCTTAAAAAGACGAGGGCCATTAATATTCTCCTTGGGCTCCCATGATCTCTCCTCAGGAAAAAAACCCTTCCATTCCACCAAGAACAGAGTTTTACCACGTACTCTTTTTACTGCAAGGATGGATTTTACTTCAAAGAGGTCGTCTGCACTGAATGGTGAAGGCAGGGTACCAGGGTTCTTGAAATAGTGGCTCAGGACAACAGGCTTGAAGAGAGTCACATGGAAAGAGTTGGGAATATGCAAGGAGGCTGGAAGCTTCAGCGTATAGGACACGGTATTGATCTGCTGGAGTACCTTGAAGGGATCAATAAGCTGGGGACCCAAGTTCTAGGAAGGCATCCTGAAGCGGATATATCTGGAAGAAAGCCATACTTTGTCTCCAGGCCAGAACAAAGGAAAATCCATCCATCCATCTCTTATCCACATGCCTCTTCATTCAGTTGGAGGACTGAGTCTCCACCAAGATTTCAGAGAAACTCTTGACAAAAGCATCAGCTGCTGGGTTGCCGGAGGTGATAGCCACAGGGAAGGGGATTTGGGGCTGCTGTCCATACACTATGCAAAACAGAGAGTTAGTGGCAGACTCACTTATGTATTTATTGTAGGAGAATTCCACCCATGGAAGAAGCTTGACCCAATCACAGTGATGTTCTTTGATAAAGTGCCACAAGAAATTCACCAGGATCTGGTTAACTTGTTCTACTTGACCGTTGAACTGTGGATGGAAGGCAGACGAGAAGTCCAAGGTGACATCCAGCAGCTTAGAAGTAGCCCTCCAGACCAGAGATGTGAACTGGATGCCTCTATTGGATACAACATGGAGAGGTAGGCAATGCAGGAGAAAAATATGCTGACTGAAGTGCTCAGTGAGCACTGGGGCAGAAAGCAAATCGGACAGTGGAGTGAAATGGACTTTCTTGGAGAATCGTCTACTAAAACCTACATGACGGAGCAACCAGAGGAACTCAGCAGGTCAGTGGTGATGTCTATCAATTTGTGCTGCCAAGGAGTGAATGGCATTGGTAAGGGAAGTAGTCGCCTAGAGGGAAGCTTCTTAGGAGTCTTGTTGTGGGAACATGAGGAACAAGGCCATGACAAAGTCCACAACATCCTTGTGCAGGGCTGGCTACGAATAATGTCTCAAGAGGAGAAGAATTATCTTTTGTCCAGTTTAACTGGACAGCTTGGAGGAGGAACCCCACAGCAGCACACACTTTCTGTATTGGTGGTCCTCGAGACACGCTTACTGGAGCACCCAGGAGTGCTCTACAATATGTTGTCCTCCTGGTCAGCCAACATAAGTACCTAAAGCATCTGCATTGACGTTCTTTTTGGCCAAACAAAAATGTAGAACAAAGTCGAAGAAGGTAAAGAACAGCAGCCTTCGGGCTTTGCGCAGATTCAGCCTCTGAGCCAACTGCAGGTAGGCCAAGAGTTTTTGTGATCCGTGAAGATGACAACTGGATGCACCACCCCTTCCAGCAGGTATTGCCACTCCTCCAAAGCCATCTTGATCAACAACAGTTCTCGGTCGTGAATCGAGTAGTTGTGCTCAGGTGCAGAAAAGGCCCTGGAAAAGAAACCACAAGTTACCATCTTACTGGTAGCAGACTTCTGTGTGAGAACTGCACCGGAGGTCAAAGAATGTAACTTCAGGAAGATCTGCCTGTTAATCTCTAATGTATGCAGCACCGAAGTCGAAGAGAAGGCCTGTTTGAGGGTGATAAACACACTCTCTGCTTCTGGAGTCCACAACTTAGGATTCGCCTTCTTGCAGGTCAAAGCAGAAATGGGGAAAATCCAGGCCGAAAATTGCTAGATGAATTGGTGATAGTAATTAGAGAAGCCAAGGAACCGCTGAATCATTTTCACTCTGTCAGGACAAGGCCACTTTAGAAATACCAAAACCTTCTTCTGATCCATCTCCAAGCTGGTATCCGAGATAATCTAGCCTAAGAAGGGAAGAGAAGACCATTCAAGGAGGCAATTCTTGATTTTGGCATATAAGCGATTCTCTCTCAGTGTTTGTAGAATCTGGCGATCATTCCTCCTGTGTGTAGGCAGATTGGTAGAGAACACAAGAATGTTGTCCAGGCACACCACCGCATATGAATAGAGACTATCCCAGAAGATATCATTGACGAATTCTTGAAAGACCGCTGGAGGATTCCTGAGCCTGAAAGGCATTACCTGATACTCATACTGGCCATCACAGGTATCAAAAGCAATTTTCCATTCGTCATTCAGACAAGATTGTACGTACCCTAGATGTCAAGCTTGGAGAAAATGATGGAACCTAGGAGATGGTCAAACAATGGTAGTATAAGCAACAGAGGATACTTATTCTTGACCATGAGGTTGAGTCTCCTATAATCGATATGGGGCGCAGAGAACCATAGGCTAAGAGGCACTTCAAGGTTAGGCAATGTTGGCCCTTTAAGAAAAGGTGTGCGTTCTTTAAGCGTGCTCCCAGGAGAACTCTGCGGCGTGCGCAGATCCTGGGAGCAGGCAGCAGTGACCAGGGATAGAGAAACCACCGATGAGCGGCCAGGAGGGCAATTGTGCCGGTGTCCCCCCAGGGAAAGGAGACAGGACAGTGCAGGGGGTGTAATGGCGTTACACATAGGAAGTATAGAGCAAATGTGGTATCTGATAGTTAAAATTAACAGAACTAAAGCGTACACGAACAAATTGATTAACTAAACCCTAATAGCTACATATTTATGGAATTATATTTACTCATATTGCTTGCGGAAAGTTTACAAGTGCAGAGAGAAAACTATTTAGCTAACAGTGTGATTTCCTGTTACTTCACGGTTGCTTTGTTAGGAAATTGCTCTTGGTAAACAAAACTGTTGTATAACGAAAATGTACCTTTTCCCGGAAAGTATAGAGCTACATTTAATAATTGCAAACTCCATGAGGTTATTTGTTACACAGCAGGAAAGAGGTTTATAAAGATCACCTTTAAAAATAAAAATGTAACCTATGGGTTCTCTCTATATACAGTAATTAACATGAACTTGTGCAGTAACTTGAATGGACTTTAATAGCCTTAAATATATTTTTTCATTACATATTTAAAAATTATTAGAAGCATTTACCTGTAGTTAGTACAAAAAAAACAAGGCACGTGTCCATCAAGATCAATCTAGGAATGGGAAATGATAATGGGGCTACTTTTTCACTCCTGATCCTGAGTGAAAACCAAGTGGATCAACATTCAGAACAAGAGTTTTTGTACTTAAGTATTGATAGAAGTTAAAAAAAAATAAAATAAAATAAAAGTATCTCATCTCTTTTTCAAACCATCCCCATTTTTTTTTTAAAAAAAACCAAAACAAACAACATTTTTCTCTACTCCCAGGATGAGACATCAACTTTCCCAACTTTGCCTTGATAGCCAATTTAAAGCTCTGTATTTGCATGGCAAACAGGCAGGGGGTGTGTCAGGTCTTGTATGATGCCCTGGACTATTCAGGTCATCACAGGGTTCTGCACAATTTTTCTCTTCAGTGCAGGATTCAATCCCTCAATGGTTCTGGAAATCCAACCTGCAGTACTGCCTCTGTGGCACCCTGGACTAGCCAGGTAGCCACAAACATAACAACACACACCCCATTCCCTGGATAGTTCACACCAGTCAAACAAAAACACTTGTTGCCTCCCTCCAGGGTCTGATGTCCACACCAGGTGGGGCGGAGCTAGGCGGTTGCCCCCCCCCACCAAGGAGTTCACAGGCCTGGAGGCGGGAAAAGAAACAGATTCAGTTTGGAGGTGATAGTGAGAGGACAGAACCTGTTAGTGTCTGGGTAGGAGCCCAGGCACTGTCAGCAAGGTTGGCAGATGGTGGTGGCCGTCTGCAGGAGTTAGTGGATCTCTATGGAACCGTAGGACCGGGGTCGGGCGGTGGCCCGCCGGTACCGAACCGGGGAGTGGAGTGAAGCTTAGCACAAAGGCAGGGCCATCGGACACCGACTAGGCTTGGAGCCGCCAACAACGGTCAAATCCGAAAGTGACCGGAACCCCAGGGGTTTCCTAACACCCAAGACCCAACAGAAGGCAACAATCCACACCGTGAGGATATACAGCCACCGCCACAGGCTAGAGATCCAAGGGCCAGCGCCTGCGGGCAAAATGGGCTCCTCCGGTACCTATACGCCGGGGAGCGGACTACCATCGGAGTCAACACACATTCTACACAGGTGCAGGGAAAGACAGCCACCATCAACCTGTCCGGGGAGAGCAAAGACACTGCAGCCAGCTGCGGGACCCATCCATCCAGCCGTTTGGTTTACCAGAGACCCTGTGAATTTGTACCTGAGTGAGTACCACAGTGCCATCCGGCACCGCGCCGCGCTGCCCCTGCAACCCTGCACCCCAGCCATCCAGCCTCCCAGTTACACCACTGGGCCCCGGGATCACCAACCCCTACCCACAGAGGGGACAACATCCTAGCTGCTCCCTACCATCGCTCCCGGGATCCCCGTCACCAGCAGCGGTGGTGCCCATTATCACCACGACCCATGGGTGGCGTCACGAACTATCTCCCAAAACAAACCACCCCCTTTTCACTCGTGGGCGAGGAGCGCTGTTAGAGTCCTCGGGTCCAGCCCACCGCTCGAGCCACCGAGCAGCAGCCGCGGACCCAAGCGTAGCGAGCGCAGCCCCTCCGCCCGCGACAACTTGGTGTCTGCGAACAGGATAGAACCGATCTACCTACCGGTAGAAGTGCGCCTTGCAGTTCCCGCCGGCGGCGTCCGTCCAAAAAAATTTGAAGTTACGCTAATTTGGCACGAAGATTTCCCGCTCGAGCGTCTTCCCCAAGCAGGGAAGGCGCAAAAGTGAAGCCCCGCCCCCTGAAGAGGGAAGTGCTAGAAAGAACCAAGGGGGGGAAGGGAAAAAGATGTCTGTGCCCGACGGAGCCATCGGAGGAGTGGCGGTCGCAGCCGCAGCGGCGCCCGCAGATGGAAGTTTGGCAGCCCGTGCTCCGGCCGCCAGAGCAGGGGAAGCCGCGGGTCCAGCGGTCGCCCAGGTAATGCCGTTCTCCCTGCCCTATGTGCCTGGTGCTACCTGGCTACCGCAGTACGATGGGAAGCCTGATGCTTTGCAGATGTTCCGGAAAAAGATTAGCCCGGTCCTTGATTTGTATCTCTTGACTGATAGGCAACGGGCGGCGGTAGTGCTAGGGCAGCTAACCGGCGCGGCTGAACAGGAGACGGAGACCTGGACCGACGCGGACCGGGCCTCAGTGATTACCATTTTTGAGAAACTCCAAATCGCTTTTGAGACCTGCACAGAAGCAGAGTTGCGGATGCAGTTTTATCAGTGCCGACAGCGGCCTGCGGATAGTATAAGAGACTATGCCTTGCGCCTGCAAACAGCCCTCCGTACGCTGAAGCGGGTGGACACTATTAATGATGCGGACAGCAATAAGGTGCTAGTGGAACAATTCTTGCAAGGGCTGGGGTCCACGGAAGACCGCAAGCAGCTACGGCTGTGGGCCCTGGAACACCCCAATCTGGACTTTGCAGTATTGAAAGAGCGGGCCATCAAGGCCCTGCAAGCCCCAACACCAGACACTCCTGAGGCGGCCCCATGGCCGGCTGAAACTGCTCCCATCTCGGTGGCACCTCTTCTCCCGGCTCTACCGGCCGCTGCAGCGCCCGTCGGGATGATGGATGAGCTGGCTGCTCAGGTCCGCCGCATGGATGGAGACCTAGCTAAGATCCTTGCCGCACTCCAGCTTCCGACGAGAGTCAAGCCCCCAGGGAGGATCCAGCTCGCCGACAGCCCGGAGGACGTCCCCTGGATGCAGCGGAGAAGGACCAATGACTCGCGGTATGGGCCTCCTATTTGTTATAGGTGCAGCAAGCCTGGCCACTACTCCAGGCGATGCCCGTTAAATGAGCAACCCCTGGGGCCAAGGGCCAATCCTCAGGAGTAGACACCAATGGCCCCCCTGACTGACGAGACTGGTACGTTGGAGCTCGCCCCATCATCCCTCTGGCAGTGGACGGCATCCCGCTCATGGCCCTTTTGGACACAGGATCACAGGTAACCATTATACCATACACATTGTACCAGCAGTATTGGGGTACTGATGAACTTGCCCCCCCTGATAGCCTGACCCTTGTCACGGCCAATGGACACCCTCTGACCCAGGTGGGATACAAACAAGTGACCCTGACCGTGGAACGTGCGGAGTTAAAGCACCAAGGAATGATAGTGATGAATGAACCCAGTGACCATAACCCAAAAGTAATTCTAGGGACTAATGTGATGAAGCATTATATGAGTGAGGTGCTCAGTTTGTTGCAGCAGTTGGCCGCCACAGCAGGAGGGGGCCGATAGAGGGCTGTGCAGCGTGAGATCCGGGCCCTCCTATACCGGCAACAAGTGAATTCGATGGGTGGAGAGATTGGTGGAGTAAGGGTGATGGATGTGGCCCCCTTGGTGGTGCCACCAAGAAGCGAGATGATGATTTGGTGCAGGGCAGCAGTAGGTCCACAGGGGCGAGACTACCCAGCGATGGTGGAGCCCACGCTTTCTGAGCCCTGGCCCACGGTAATGGCAGCCAGAGGGGTGGTTGACGTCAAAAAGTGGAGAGTGTCTGTGAGAGTGCTGAATTGTGGGGAGGAAGAAGTTAGGCTTCCCCATTATGCTACCCTTGCCAAGCTGCTTACCCTAGACCCTCACACCATTCACGAAGCCGCCCCTCCTAACTCAGCACCCCCTGCCAGTAACCATATACCCCCCGAACAGTTAGAGGAGTGGTGCCAGGAACTTCATGTAGGCACTGAGGCTACACCCACGCATCACAAGGAGGGGGTATACAGGGTAGTACAGGAGTACGAACGGGTTTTCAGCAAGCACCCATTAGATTTCGGGAGGATTAAAGGGGTTCAACACCACATCCCTACAGGCACGCATCCACCCATCAAGGAAAGGTATAGGCCCATCCCGCAGGCACACTATCAATGTGCTAAGGACATGTTGAGGAACATGAAGGAGGCAGGGGTCATTCGGGATAGTTGTAGTCCCTGGGCAGCCCCACTGGTGCTGGTGAAGAAGAAGGATGGCACCATGAGGATGTGCGTGGATTATCGGAAGATCAACCAGATAACGCATAAAGATGCCTATCCTCTCCCCCGTATCGAAGAGTCGCTAGCTGCGCTGAGAATGGCTAACTTCTTCTCTACCCTTGACCTTACCAGCGGGTACTGGCAGGTGGCGGTCGCACCAGAGGACCGTGAGAAGACTGCATTCACCACCCCCATGGGACTCTGTGAGTTCAACAGCATGCCGTTTGGGCTGTGCAATGCCCCGGGAACCTTCCAACAGCTCATGGAGTGTTGCCTGTGACATCTCAATTTCGAAACTGTCTTGCAGTATCTAGATGATGTGATCGTATACTCCCAGACATACGAGGCCCACCTGGAGCACCTGGCCGAAGTGTTTGCGTCCCTTGCCAAGTATGGGATGAAGCTGAAACCCTCCAAGTGCCATCTACTGAAGCCTAGGGTACAGTACCTCGGACACGTGGTGAGCGCCGAAGGTGTCGCCCCAGATCCCAAGAAGATCACGGCTATCCAGGACTGGCCGAGGCCGACCACAGTGAGAGAGGTGAGACAGTTCCTGGGCCTGGTAGGCTATTATCGCCGCTTCATCAAGGGGTACACAAAGATGGCTGCACCTATGCAAGACCTCCTCGTGGGACAGACCAGGAGTAGCAGAGGCCCTGGACCCCCGTTTGTGTGGGAGGAAAAGCATGAAGAGTCCTTTCACCAGCTGAAGACGGCCTTGACAGGAGAAGAAATCCTGGTGTACCCCGACTACAACCTCCCGTTCGTCCTCTACACTGATGCCAGTAATGTGGGCTTAGGGGCAGTCCTGTCCCAGGTCCAGGACGGGAGAGAAAAGGTGATCGCCTACGCCAGCAGAAAACTCCGGCCCACAGAAAGGAACCCCGAAAATTACAGCTCCTTCAAGCTTGAGTTCCTGGCCCTGGTGTGGGCAATCACCGGGAGGTTTCGACATTACCTCGCGGCGGCAAAGTTCACTGCCTATACAGACAACAATCCGCTAACCCATCTGGATACGGCCAAGCTGGGCGCTCTGGAGCAACGGTGGGTGGCTAGGCTGTCTAACTATGATTTCACTATCAAGTACCGAGCCGGCCACAAGAACACCAATGCGGAGGCGTTATCCCGGATGCCCCACCTGCCGGATGGGGGGTCGGAAGATGATGACCTCAAAGAAATCGAGTTGCCCGCGTTCCATCGGCCACCGGTCGACAAACTACATGTCAAACAGCAACAGGTGAACCTGGACCCGCTACCCAGTCAGGATTGGCAAGAAGCTCAAGACCAGGCACCTGCCATCCAGCTGGTCAAGACCATGATTGAGCAGGGCTCCTCCGGAATGGACCCTGCAGCTCCCTCTGAGGCCCAGCGGCTGTGGAAAGAACGAGCCCGGCTGCACCTGCATAAGGGAAGCTGTATCGGGAGCTGATCAACCCGAAGACTCACGAGAAGGTTCGCCAGCTGGTGATTCCTCAGGCTAACGTGCCAAACGTTCTACAAGCTTACCATGATGGTGACGGGCACTTTGGGTGGAAGAAGCTGGAGATGCTGCTGAGAGAGCGGTTCTATTGGAGTGGGATGCGGGAGTCTGTAGAGGCCTGGTGCCGAAAGTGTGGTCCCTGTACACTGAGAAGAAGGGACGAAGCCAGCCAGAAGGCCCCTCTACGACCAATCATTACCCATCAACCCCTGGAGTTGGTCACCTTGGACCACGTCAAGCTCACACCTAGCCAAAGTGGGTACACCTATGCCTTGACCATCGTGGACCACTACTCAAGATTCATGGTGGTTGTTCCAGTCAAAGATCTGACCGGCCGTACTGAAGCTCGGGCCTTTCAAGCCTACTTTTGTCGACCGCACAGATACCCAGAAAGGGTGCTTACAGACCAGGGTCCGGCCTTCGAAGCAGAGGTGTTTCAAGAGTTTTGCCAATTGTACGGTTGAAAGAAGATCAGGACCACACCATACCATGCCCAGACTAATGGGATGTGTGAGAAGATGAACCATCTGGTTCTGGATCTCCTCAAGATACTACCATTAGAGGAGCGGAACCTGTGGCCGGAGAAGCTGCCTGGCCTGATAGACATGTACAATAACATCCCCTGTGGTTCTACCAAATGCACACCGGCATATCTGATGAGAGCCCGACCGGGCCGGCTGCCGGTGGACCTGGAAATGGACCTGGAAGTTCCAGAGGCCCTCCCTTCGACTGCAGACTGGGATACCCGGCGGCAAGCGCAGTACCGATGGATCCAAGAATATGTGGAAAAGAATCTGCATCAGAGCCGAGAAAAACAAGAACAGTGGTTCAACAGGCGGGCTCCAGCCGTTACCTTTGGGCCCGGAGATGTAGTGCTGAAACGGGAGAAGAACCCATAAACTTGATAATCAGTGGGAGAAGACCCCGTACTTCATACAGCCCACCAAATGGGAGAACGAGAAGACTTATCTAATTAGCCGTGATCGGGGGAAAACCTCGGCTATAGTTTCCAGGGACCAGCTGAAGAGGTGCCCACCCCCACTGAGGTTGGCGAACGAAGCCCCGGTCCTCACACCGAACGGGGAGAAAGAAAAATAGGTGATCCATACAGTGATGGGTGACTTTCCAGCAGACTGGCCTATGCAGAATGGAGCGGTGATTGTTCCGGTGATAATGTTCCCACATCCCGTGGAAGAAATGGAAACGGAAATAACCGCCAGTGAACCAGTGCCCAGGGATGCGCCTATACCAAGCCCCTGTAGTTCTCCACCTGCCATACATGACATACGAGACAAAACAATCACTGATCTCGGGGAGACCAGCCAGAGAAAACACTGCCAGCAGCCAACAAGGGCGCTCAAGACAGTGAAATCCTAGGTGCATTGCCCCCTGGGAAATATGCAAATCAAAAAGGTCTGTGGAGCCTCTGTTAGGAGTCTCAACACAGAAACCAGCCAGATATTCCTCCGGGAAGGACCCAGCCAAGGAGTGGCTCTTTTTAGGAAACCAAACCACCATAACCACCATATGAAGTGGCCCTTTTAGTCAATATCCAACTCTTTGACAAGTTTAAAGATATGACAAGGGAATTACCAAGGCCAGGTATCCATCCACAGACAGCTGTTTCGGTATATTGCCCCTCATCAGTGTGGAGTAGGATTTCCCAGGGGGAAATGCACCTAGGATTTCACTGTCTTGAGCGCCCTTGTTGGCTGCTGGCAGTGTTTTCTCTAGCTCGTCTCCCCGAGATCAGTGATTGTTTTGTCTTGTTGGTCTACTAGGCATTGCTCCCACCTGGCAAGAATCCTACTCCACACTGATGAGGGGCAATA